>NC_090449.1:162330422-162512922 GCF_031143425.1 Pleurodeles waltl
GGTCTTTTGGTTAGCCTATTGCTTACCATTTGTCAGCGACCTTGTCAGTCTTATTTCCTCATTTGTAGTTTTTCCTTCCTCTTCTTGTGTTTTTCCTTCCCCTGGAGAATAGCTTCTTTACCATCGTTTTTTCCTGTAACTTTTTACCCCCCATCTGTTCTGCCAGTGCTCCCCTGCATTACCATTATGGGGGGCGGTGTGTCACACAGCAGCAGTTTGCTGCCAATGCTTGTCACATCCATAGCAGTGTTGTATTTGCTTCTTTTTGGTCCTTGACATATGTCTAGGTCCAGTTATGACTCTAAATTTCTATCAGCATCCCCAATAGCTGTGTGTTCTTAATACCCTCTCTCAGGTCTTTAAAAAGCCATATCCCACGTTTGCCCCTTTATGTACTTACTGCCCGTCTATGGTGTCTTTTCTCTCTCCGCGAGCACGCCTCTCTTTACAAGCAGTATCTTCTCCTCATTCACCCTCCACTTGTGTGCTATGAAACAGCCCCCTTAAGGTATAATATGAGTAGCAGAAACCTTCTGCCAGATAAAGTAGAAACGGTTAAAATTTGGATTGCCTGGCTTTAGCAGACCTATATCAGGAGAGCATAGCTCGTCTAATGCCCTGTACAACGTGTACATCTGCTTTTCCATATGTACACCCTTGAAAGAGAAAATGTTTGCCTTTGGGTTCTTTCATGAGAACGTTTTTTATCTCTCTTGGGAGACCTTAGACTACAAGCATTCCCCGAATGGAATGTTTCTCAAATCATCTGTTCCTTTTCCTCCAGCAGTAAAAACATTCCAGTTCACGAGAAGCATGGCTTACCAAAAACCCAGCAAAATGCTGATCGAAAGGTGTGGGTGCATGTGTGTAGCAGAAGTCATTTTTTTTATATGGCAGTGTAAAGTTTGACCTGCTGTTTAGAACTGTGTACAGTGAATGAAATTATTTTTAGAGGCATATAAAAAGATCAGCTTAAACAAGAGAAACTAAGCCACTTGGATATCGTCTCTCATTGTACTTTTTAGCTCTGATTTTGGAGAGAGGATGACCTTACCCTAATGGGGAGAGTTTCTTAAGATAATTACTGAAAAACTATTTTTTTTATTAAATGTATCTGTTAGGAAGCAAACCACCTCTTTGTAATAGTAGACAGTGTTTCGCCTACAACCCTGCGGCCGTCATAGCTTTAGGAGAAAATCAGAACATAGCACTATACTCAGTCAACTGCCAAAAATCCTGAGGCCAGGGGCGATAGGAATAAGATTAATTCAGTAATTCCATTGGAAAAAAAATAAGAAAGAAAATAAAACCTCAAAAGCCCACACCCTCCCTTAGACCCATTCCGTGCCTAGCTAATATTCTGACTGGTCGGCAGCGGATGAAAATAGGCACCCCCAGCAGATGATCACATAGCTCCAGCTGCCCCCTCTCCCTGCCCTCCTAGTGGGTCCGGGAACAGACATAGGGCCCGGAGATATGTCAGGAAAGTTAGCTCATGGAATTCATGCGAAGGCAGGTTAATAAAGGGGGCCCACAAGTCAGTATATCTTGAGGGGTTGGGATCTACAGCCAAAGATAGTTTTTCCATTCCCAAGGTAAACCATAGCCTGTGCAGCCATCGTGTGTTGTCCGGGATATGAGGGGTGCCCTAGTGGGAGAGTATGACCTGGTGAGTGGCATTGAGTGCCAATGTCATCTGTTGACCCTTACAGGAGTGCAGTGGGTTAGGAAGCCTTAGAATAGTATAGGCCATAACTCGTGGTATGGTGGTCTCAAAGGGCTCGATTGATATAATCGAGAACCTGGTCCAAGAATCTGGTGAGATTGGGGCAGGTCCATAGTAAATGCAGTAATGTGTCGATGTTGCCACAGCCCTCCAACATTCTGAGGTTGTAGTATATATCCGTTCTGTCCTTGGTCAAGAGGGGTCTGACCAATTCCGTTTCCCAGCGCAGCTGACTTTTAGTCTGGGTCAATGGCTGATTCTCCCCAGAAAATTATATAAGTCTGAGACCAGCTGTCTGTCATCTGTCTTAAGGATGATCCATTTTTCTAAAGGAAGCAATGCCCTTCACCCCTCCCAAGTGCGGTTCATAGGATTTAGTGCCAGTGGCAGAGCTGGAGATATTGTTTATGGTTTGGGTCGATCAAGGAATAGTCTGTGTGAATTTGTGCAAAAGAAAGAAACCCATCTACACCAAAGAGGGAACCCAGGCATTTACAACCCCCCTTTTCATTAGCGTTTGAAGTTTTCAGAGTGCAGGCCTGGCAAAAAGTCGGGATTGGCTACTTACTGTTGGTGTCATGGGTAAGGGGAAGGTCTAGAGACCGGCCTTTGTCACTATGGTATCCCAGACACGCAAGTCCCACTGGTTATTGGTGAGGAGTAGAGGCCTCGGGCTCTGTGGCAGCGTGGTAACCACATCTCCTTCCAAATATGTGAGCCCGTGTCTGCCTGGTCCATAAATGTCCAGTGCTTCTCCGTCCATGGGCGATTCCACTCGACCACATAGCTGCGTTGCGCTGTTTGATAGCATCGCACAATCTGTGAGACTGCTAACCCCCGTGTCTTGGGCCTGTATGGCAAATGTTTAGGCAGTCGCCGTTTTTTGTCATCCCAGATAAACTTGTTAGATGCTAGTTGCAATGTTCATACTGTGTGTGGAGGCAGTGTGAGGGGAAGTGTCTGAAATATATAAAGGATTTGGGGGAGTATAGTTATCTCAACCACCGCAATCCATCCCATCCAGGACAATTGGAGGTGGCCCCAAACATCTAGGTCCCGGCGCGTCTGTGTAAGGAGATTAGAATAGTTTATGATTGTTTTGTGGGCGATCGAGCAAAAACTATGCCTACATATGGCAGCGTGTCCAGTGCCCAATCAGAAGGGTACTTGGAGCGTAGAGCTGTCTCCAGGCCAGTTTAGATCGAGAGGTTGAGTATCTGCAAATTTTTTTTTTTTTTTTTTTTGCAAGTTAGTGAACCCAGCCACTTTTCCAAACACTCGAAGTTCCTCGGTCACGGAAGGGAGAGGGCCCAGGGGCTCTGTAATGGAGAGGATTATATAATCCGCATATAAACTAACTAGATGGTGTGTACCCCCCAAACGTGACACTGCGGATATCTGTGTTATCTCTCAGCTGCTGCGCTAAGGGCTCCATGTACAGTGCGAAGAGAAGGAGGGGACATTGAGCAGCCCCCTTGAGTCCTACCCCCCCCTCTCTGGATCGGTAAGGGCAAAGACAGTGTACCGTTAACCTTCACAGTTCGCCCTGGGAGTACTATAAATACTCCCAACCCATTTGCAAAATCGGGCCCCAAAGTTAAATCAGCATAGCATGGCCAAGAGATTAGGCCAATGCACGCGAGCAAAGGCTTTTTTTGTGTCTGTGGATAGTAGTAGCGCTCCCTGCTGTGCTCGCTGTACCTTATCTATTAAATGTAGGATACGTTTGGTATTGTCACTCGCTTGCCGGGTTGGTATGAACCCAGCCTGGTCAGGGTCAATCAGGACAGGCATTAGGGGATTGAGGTGGGTAGCTTGAAAACTAGTAAAGAGCTTTACGTCTATATTCAATAATAAAATTGGCTGATATGAGCCACATAAGGCGGAATCTTTGCCCGGCTTCGTGATGACGGCGATAGTGGCCTCCCTCATGGTACCAAATGATTGCACCTTTTTTAGGAAAAGAGTTGAATAGGTTGGTCAGGAGTGGCGCTAACTCGTGTCAGAGGAGTTTGTAAAATTGGGAAGTAGAGCCGTACAGTCCAGGAACTTTCATTTCTTTCAGGTGAGCTATTGCGGAGATGAGTTCCTCAACACAAATGGGGTATTCGAGGGCTGCAGCCTCTGACTCTGGAAGTGGTGTGAGAGCACTGTCCTCAAGATACGCTAATGGATCAGTGCCTGGAGAGTCTGCACACAAGTAGGGAGTGCTGTAGGAGGCTCGGAACGCATTTGCTGCCTCTGATGCCGCCTCTGTCATAGTAGTGGGCCCAGACTGGATTGTCTTCACTGCCCCGGCGTGGGTTTTGCTGCGCAAGCAATGTGCTAGCATCCTACCGCTGCAGTTATTGCTCAGGTAGAATTCATGCTTAAGGCACAATACAACATAATCGGCCCAGTCCAGATCTAGGCCCTTGAGCTGGAGTCAAGCTTTTTCCAACTCCCTCCACACTTTCTGCGCACCAGTGCCCTTATGAATAGCTCCCAGGGCCGCTACCTCAGTTTCCAGGGCCATTTGTTTCCTCCCTTCTGCATCGGTTGTCCGCTGCGGCTATCACAATCATCTCCCCTCGGATTACTAATTTCAGGCCCTTCCAAAAAGATGCTAGGGGCGTGTCATTTGTATCATTAATTTGTAAATACGATGCTACCAACTGTCTTAAGAGCAATGACATTAGTCCGGGAGTGTAGTAGGTTATCTCTGTCGCCAAGGAGGCCTCGTCGTTTGAACGGAGGGGAGTCAAAGTGACATATGTATCGGTGCGTGATCTGACAAGGACCTTTTTGTGATGTCAGCATCCGTGATCAAGCTCGATAAGGGGGAAGAGGCTAGAAAATAGTCAATTTGCACATAATATTTGTGTGCCGCGGAGTAGAAAGTGTAGTCTCTGGCTGTGGGATGAAGATCCGTCCAGATGTCCTGTAGGCAACAGTCAGCAAGCCACCGATGACCTGCAGTAGAGAGAGCGCTCGTCTGGGCGAACTGTTGCCCCAACCTATCTGGGTTCAAGTCCATAACTAAGTTAAAGTCATCCCCCACTAAAATAGCCTCATCCGGTGATTTAAGGATTGGGGCGAGTGATGAAGACCGAAAGGTCTCCTGTCACTCATGTCGGACATAGATATTCACTAATGTCAGCATAAACGTGTCGTATCTAATGCCAATTGCAATCATATGCCCCTTGATCTCCTTAAGAGTTGACAGGATCTCACCCCGAAACCTAGAGGAAAAGAGTAAAGCCACCCCTCCTCACCTGGATGTGTCACAGGACCAAAGCTGCATGGGGAACCATTGTAATTGCATTCTGTGCGTGTCCTTGAAGAGCAAGTGTGTGTCTTGTAGGAGGCTATATACGCCTCTTTCTGCTCTAGGAGGGAAAGGACAGCTAGGCTCTTAGTTGGGCTATTAAGTGCCTGCACATTAAGACTAATGATTTTTAGATGAATCTTGCACTAGTGTTGGAATAAGAGCGGTACGGGTCCTATTTGCCAATATATGTTTCCAATAGAGTTCCTGCCGTCCTCAAAGGGCCGTCTTGTCATTGTGTGGAAAGTGTGGTAAAAGCACAGGGATAGGTCATAAACTAATACTCCAAACACACTTAGCCAGTATAAGTCTAGTAACCAAGTAAATAAGTTAAAAAAAAACAACACCTGGTTCTCAAAAAGTAATGGGCCCCACTGGGCAGGGAGGGCCAACTTCACCAGTTCGAGGCAGATACAGTGTCATCCTTCCAAAGTGGGGGAGTCCAGCACTTTTCACAACAGTTCACTCTCTGTCCCCACCAACGTCTGTCCTGCCTGCTCATAAGAAAATCAGTACAGGGCCCCTATTCATGATACAGCTGCTTGGTCAGAGTTGCCGGTCAAGGTGGCCAGCACTGCCTCTCGCTCAATTGCCATATAGACCTGGTCCGGGCGGTGTGTTACTGGAAGTTTCTGTGGTTTCTGCTTCCAATGGCGTTTTGATTGGCCTTGTGGTTGGGACCTTGCTGAGATCCATCCCATCTCAGGTGAGGCCATGCCCAGAACTGTACAGGCCTCGCGTAAGGATCGCAGATGATGCCGTTTGCCTTTATAGCGGAAGATGTTCCTGAAGAGACGTCCGGAGAAATTCCAATGTTCAGCAAGTGAATTGTAACCGGTCTAAAGCCCCGTCGTTTCTGGAGAGTGACAGCTTCAAGGTCCTGGTACAGCACGGGGAATGATCTCGGAAGTGGAGGGGCTGGAGCTCTCGTGCCCTGTGAAGGATGCTTTCTTTCAGGCCTAAGTCATGTACACACACTAAAATGATGGCGGGAGGATTCAGCGCCTGGCGTGGCAGTCCCACTCGGTGGCATCAGTTAAGCTTTATGGTCGAAGGCACTGCATCCCCCAATATGAAGCTAAATAGGGCCGTCACATACGCTTGAAAGGTCGGATCCTTCCGTCGAAATAGGCACCCCCCCCCCCCACGGATACGAATATTCCACTTAAAGCGGTTTTCCAAATCTTCAGCATCAGCCTGGAGCTTTATTTCTTTTTCTTGAAGATGAAGGAATTCTTGCTGCATCCTCTCAAGTTCTTCATGTCGGTCATCATCCTTATATTCTAGCGATGCAATATTTCTCCCACCTCATCCAGGTCCCAGTGTGCATCCCGTAGATCCGAGGAGAGGTCTCACACAGTCACAGTCATTGTTGTTGGTGGTGGGTTCTAAGCAGGTGCACAGTGGGTTTGGGGGGGGGGGGGAGGGAGTGATGCCTCCTACCTGTGGCCCAGTGATCCTCCTGGTGCTGGGCCTGCTCTGCTAGGGCACCAGGACATCCAGGGCCCGCACCATAGTTCACACTCGCCGGCCAGTAAGGGTCACCACGAAGGCCTCTGTTGACCGGCCCACGTTCGGGACACCAAATCCTGGTGCCCCCGCCTTTGTCTTTGCTCCTCGCGGGGCCTCACTGTCGACCTCACTGTCCGCCCCGCTCGGTCCCAGCTCTGGGCCGTTCAAGGCCGCGGGGTTGCCCTAGCGGCTGAGGGCACCCGCGTAGGCCCACCACGTGGCCCAGGCTCAGGAGCAGGCATCCGTCCTCGTCTGTAGCACTCCTCTTTGGGCAGTGGTGGGGGGTCTCTGCAGGCACCAGCCGTTCCAGTCGCACCTCGGGAGCCACACAAGTCCTGCATTGGGGCGAGACAAGGCTGCGGGTCCACACAAGTCACAGCGGGCACCCTCAACTGCCCAGGCCTGCCACGCGTTCCAGGCCCAGAGGCAGGCTGTCAAACCTCGGGCACGTTTGACCCCCTGCGCTCCCCCTGGTCCTCTCCAACTGCTCCCCAGTAGGCTCTGGCCAAACAGCTTCCCCCCTCCCCCCCACACACACCAAGCAGCCCAGATGGCAGGCAGGCAGGCAGGGTGCTATCCGTGGCTATTGTTTGGCGGGACGGAGAGACTAATTCCCACGTGTCTTCTGTCCACCATCTTGCTCTTGAATTAATTATAATGTAGAAAACAGCAGAAGACATTTTGTGGGTCCTACCCTGCAATAAAGGAGTTCTTCACACATTTTCTTGGTAATGAGCTAGTTTGCAGTATTTATACAGAATTTAGTTTTGGCCACCAATCCATAAAATGAAATCAGTTGTCGTCACTTAGATCCATACTTTGTCTCGCTTCTGGCCTACCATGGATTATTGTACAGAGTAATTTGTCGTGCTTACAGCATAGATCAAGAACATGATTAAAGTGCTTGGAAGTAGCTGAAAGAGATTTTAGCACTAAAGAAAACATAACTCTGGCCAATTAAATTCAGTGGCGCGTTGTCTAATTAGTTTTGGATGGTTAATGCTGAGTATTGTTTCAAATAACTTGCTTCCCCAACATCCAAGCAGACATTGCTTCCTAATTTGATTGGCAGGTTTTCATACCATTTTATATTATTTTTGTGCTCTCCGCCTTCTCTGTCCTCCCATATCATTGGTAGACTTAGGCTCTGCTATAGGACATTCACTTGAGGGGATATCCTAGTATAAACTAGCTTCTGTCATGAATTACTTTCAAAGTGTCATGGACAAGAGAGTACTGTGCCTTTCCCTTTACAGCCAGCCGAATCACTCGTATTCCAGTAATAGAACTGCACCAAAGTCCACCCAACTTCAAGAAAGAACCGAAACATCAAAAATATTATGACACCACAGAACTGCCTTGCTCCTCACTAATGCTCATAGCTATTCTTCCGGATCCTTTCTGGTCCTAAATCTCTCATTCCTTTGTTGCTCCCTTCTCTTTAAATACTCATGTTTAACTAGATACGTAGTTTTCAAACTTGGAGCCTCACACTAACCAAAAACCTTATTTTTTATTTGGATTTCCACTGAACCGCTGTGAGCGCTTAGACACATAGTTTTTAAAGGCACCTTACCTCTTTAAAACATCTTTGTTTGCTGTTTCCCTTCCAAAAAATATTCAGATTTTGTTTTATATAAAAGCAAGGTTTAAGTTAACTTCTATGTGTATCTGGCATCCCCTACATAACAAACTAGAGCGGTGCTTGCCAAACTTTTCAGAACCACAGCCCATTTTTTAGTACGACAAACGTTCAGGATCCACCTAGCTTTAATGCACGAGGGGTGTGATATTTTTTTTATGTTACTTTAGCATAATCTACAGACAGTAGTATATTTTTCATTGAAATTGTCACTAAATCTGCTCAAACAAAGTTTTACCGATAAATCTGGCTCATACAAAGGATAATGTGTGTAAATTGACTTCTAGTGAATATTCTTCTTGATTTGTACTGATCCTATAAAAACTTTTGTGCCATCACACTTTTTTGCTTTCCTAACTGATCAATGTGTGCAGTTAATTTACAGGTATTTATATTTTGTGGTGTTACAAAAATTACATCTACACCCTTTTCTGTATAAAGCTGGGAAAACAAAACTTCTTAACGGATCCACAAGGATTATGTAGGATCAGTGGGAAAGACCTGAGGACCTCCTTGCTTGCGTTGAGAGATAATCAGTGGACTTCGGCTAAATCCTGCATTAATCCCTTTATGTATATGTAACTTTATTATTTCAAGCTTGTGTTCAGCCATATCTGTGCTGGGTAGTTTTCACCACATTTTGTTACCCAAATTTTGATGAAATACAATTCATAATTACTTTCCTATTTTGGATGAGGAAAGGGATTTGTTCAATCTTGAACCATCTACTTGTGACCACTTTTCTGAACAATCAGTTTTACAGCTTGTTTTTCCTATTGTGGTTTTTACCACAAACCAAGAAAGAAGTACATTTTACTGTTGCTGAAGGGCTGGACTTTGTTCATTGCAGACCAGCTTTATTATACCTACAGCAGTTACATACACGTTACTTTTTTTAAACATTGTTGGGGAGGTTAAGGAACACTATCTAAATATTGTTTACGTATCCTTTATGGAGTAATCTTGCTCCAACTAAAGATTGTTTGATGATAACCTCCTACAGCTTTTCCTTTCACACTTCATGTACCACAGCAGGATTATCTCATAATTCACTTTACTTTTCTTTGATACAAAATGAAAAGACAGTGTAAAAAACAGCCCCTGTGTTAAAAAAACATAAGGAGCAAAAATCATAGCTGACATTTGACCTTGGTCTTTGAAGACCAGCAAATGTGACAACATAAATACAGAATTTAAAGGCATCTATTTTTTTATTGTTAGAACTTTCCCAATCCACCAAAAATCGGCTTGCGACCCACAGTTTGGGAAACAGTGAACTAGTGTAAAAGAGCCCTCTAAAATTATAAGTTGATGTTTGTTAAACTTCATGGAAATGCATACAGTAAAATAAAATTAATGTTGACATGCTTATCAAGTGCAAATATTTAGGTGATATATCTAGCATCCTAGTGGCGTGTGAATTAAGGATGTCATTAACCTGGCCCTAGCTCCTCATAAAGACAAAGAATGCTGTTATACCCAAGACAGTTGTTACCTCATTTGTCAGTGTAGATTTTCACTGAAATAGGATGATGCATTATTAGCTCTGCTTGACCTACTATTTTTCACATGCTTTTGTGTGTTGTGCACGTAATCTTTCAATATAAAGATTAAAATTATACATGTTAATGTATATTTGTACCTTATTATATTTTAGCCTTATTATGTTCTTTCTTTCTTTGTGTGTGTGTGTATGTATGTATGTATGTGTGTGATTGTGTGTGTGTATAGGGAGCAAAAGTTCCTAAACAAAGGCATCCCTATTCCTACTTTGTAGGTATGGGTGATTTCATGTGCTACCCTGTTCTATGAATAGAGTAAATATTGCAGTGTATGTGGAAGTTCTGTGTACAGATGTTGCTCCTGCCTGATCTGTGCATTTATGTTGGGAACAACTACTGTTGCTACTGGTATGGTACTTGTTCTGGTTGCACGTGAAGCATGTACTGCTGCTGGTACCCATGTAGAAAAAGCTTACATGGCTTCTTCTTATGATGTACCTGATCAGTGTGTGATGTAAAGTTGCATGTCCAGTGTGTGAGAAAGGGAAGCACTGCTTAATTTGAGCCAGGACTTTCCAGTGCTCGGCACCAGCATATAAGTGTCAGCACCGGCTCTAGTGACAGTCCACCACATGGTGGCGCCGTCTAATTTTGAGTTGAGCACAACAACCTTGTTTATTAAGTCAATTAGCAGTGAAATTGAATAGTAGCCTCTCGTCTTATTTTAGCTTTGTGTGGGCTGAAATAGTGTGAATTGTCACACTTGTAGAAGGGCTATTGTTGGGTGATATGTTGGTACTGTCATTGGCTGCTCTGGCAGGGCAACAGGTGGTGCAGCTGAAGTGGCCTTCTGTGAAGGGCCCAGGCACTGAATCTTTTGCAAACTAAGCACTGAAGGGAAGGCTGTAGAATGTCCTGTATTGTAACGCACAACAAAATGTAAATACCTGTAAATGAAGCATACACGCTCAGCAATTAGGAAAGCAAAAAACACTTTTTTGTAATTCTGAAGTGTGAATTTAGTATGATCAAAATAAATCAAGACAGTTTACCTGGTGTGTTGAACAAATGATAAATATTCACTGAAAGCAGATTTCCTCACGTTATCATTTGTGTGCAGTATATCGTTTTTTTTTCACGCTTATTTTTTCTTTAGGACCAGCAGGCCCAACTCCCTGCAGCACAAACACTTTGGCTGCCAGTTTACAGTACCACATAATGGATCAGAGAAGGGCATTGTCTTCAGTTAGAGTAAAGCTGTTTAAACTTGTATTTATGGTTCATTTATTCAAACTCTTTATTATTAGGGTTGCTCGGACTGCACTGAGATTGGTTCCATTATACAAACGTGTACAGGTGTTTGACAATATGAAACTACATTTAATGCTCCCAGAATGCTCTCTGATCAGATGCAAATATTTGAAGAAGCTTGGAATCAAGTCTGATTCTTATCTTTCAAAATAAAATGCTAACAAATAATGCTACTAGGAAAACAAGGTTTT
The DNA here is from genome assembly GCF_031143425.1 of Pleurodeles waltl. Classification (NCBI taxonomy): domain Eukaryota; kingdom Metazoa; phylum Chordata; class Amphibia; order Caudata; family Salamandridae; genus Pleurodeles; species Pleurodeles waltl. The sequence goes on from NC_090449.1 coordinate 162,341,614, forward strand.
GCTAATCTACTGTGAAATTAGGTATCATTTCTTTGAAGCATCCTTTAGTAAAATGTGTTGATGCAGGCTAAAAAATAAATCATAATGGAAAATCGGTGTAATCATATTTAACAAGATTATGGGAAATAAGCAAGCATTGTTAAGGCGAATACATCTGACATTTGTGGTCAGCCTTTTGGTTTTGCCAATACGTGTCTTGTTTTGACATGGTTTTTTGTTAAACATTATTGTTGTGGGTGCTGCTAGGCTTGCACCTTTTTTTATTAACATTGGCAAAAAAAACAAAGTTGGGTCTCAAAAAGCGCACATTGCTCAGAAGTCCCTGGCATTGAACAAAATTACTTTGGTCAGATATGCTCCTTATGCTGTCACTCACAGTGAAGCCAAGGAAGAATTTTAATAAAAACAAACAAAAAGTATTGATTAACGTCAGACCTAATAAAGGGCCCAATTCCTAAAGTCACAAAAGTGTAAACATGGTAAAAGTCCTTGCATTAGTGCAGATTTATGACTTTTGTTAATTCATAAGAATTTCCAGAAGTGGGCCAAGAAATTGTACTCCTAGAAAATATTTGTGAACTACATTTTAGCATGAGCAAGTATGTGTGTGTAGATTTGCTGATGCGAATATCTGATGGGCGTTTTCGAGTTCACTTTCCTCCAACTGTTTTTGTTTGCAACCCTGGGTGATGTTTTTCTTCTGTCCTTGTCAGGAGTACATTTCCAACCTTTTCAGTATGGAAAAAGACCAAAGAAGAGCTAGTGTAAATCACTAAAAATTCAAGTAGGTGTGCACAGATTGATATGGGCATTCCATCCCTGGAACTATTGTTCAATGCTTCTTCTGGCCCCATTATGTGATCTGTGAAAAGGTGGCAAAAGGCAATTCATAGTATTCAAACTGTACTATTGCATGACCCCTGGCTTTATCAGAGAGACTATTATCAGAGCTATTATATAATGAAATTGCTGCCATAATTTGTTGCTGCGCTAATTGGCACCAAAGGGACAAGTGTTTTTTTTTTTTTTAACATGGCCAAGTAGATATTTTGTTAAATTCCACACCCCTGAGGTTGATCTGGAAAACACATGTACTGATCCACCATCACCTTAAAGCAGATTATTTGAAGGACTGTTTGCGGCACACTTAAATACCCCTCCCTTTTACTGTTTTTCTGGAGTGCACATCTAAGTGGGTGTACCAGTTTTCAATCTTCCAGGCTTTGAGAAGTTCCACCTGCCTTCCTACTAGTAAAGAGGGTCCCATAGCAGAGATGAGAGTTTGTGTGGCGGGAGGCCTCCTGGAGCTTTGTGTACATCTTGGCAGGCAGTTTTCCAGATCAAGGAATCTGTAGAAAAGTCTTGATTCTGGTGTTTCCATTTTGAGGAGCTCTGTGCAGCGTTTTCTTTTTTCTTTTTGCATTGCCTTTGAAGTCCTAGTTTCACATATTGAAGCGTCCGTGAACACAACTCCTGGTTAAAGAGCATGTGCAGAGTCTATCACATTTTAGGCTCTGGCTGCCTTTTTTGCCACTGGATTAATAATCTAGATGCCTTTGGTGGGGGGGGGGTATTTAATTTAACTCTCCTTACTTGTGCCTCCTTCCCTTTAACATCACAATAGCTTTGGACTTCTGTTTCAAACAGCTAGCACATTTTTATTCCATAGTGTTCAGCTGAACACTGACTGCATTTGATGATGTGCCCTTGAGGTTTCCCTCAAATTTCTGATCAGGTCTTTTCAGCTTTTGAAAAGGTTAACAGTATATGCGCTTAAAATGAACTTTGTATTGCTACACTTAATTCTAGGTTTACCCCCACATTATCGCATATGGAGGGGAGTGGTCACCGTGGCATTAGATTATAAAGACAATAAGTGGATGATCAGAGAAAATATAAAAAGGCATTTCTTGTATGTGAAGCAGGTTGGCTGGCAATAGACATTGACAGAGGTGTGTGTGTGTGTGTGTGTGTGTGTGTGTAAAAACACACAAACTTTCTCATATTCCTACCTTTTAGGTTGTGTGTATTTTTAACTTTTAGAGGAGTCACAAAAAGGCTTGGATGTACTATGTGATAAGATATACAGAAATCCTAGATCTCCATTTATACTTGTCCACTAAAGCCCATCCTGTTGATCGCTTTGATGGAGCATTTAGGTATGCTGTATTTGGGAGGCCGATGAATCTTTGTAACTGTGCAGAGGGCTTGACTAAGGAATCGGGTAACAATCAATAAGCATTTAAATTACAGTGTAACCAATTTAGCAACACAATAGGGACTTTTTTCTTAAAAATTAACACTTAGGTTAATGTAGATAGGTCTCAAAAATACACTGTAAAGATACAGAATCACCATAGGGTTACCAAATCCCCAAAAGAAATATAAACAGGTTAACATGAGGCAAATTGGAAACAGCAATACAAACTATCAAAAGTAGGATTTGGTGCCCTGAAAACAAATGACGGTTGGTTTTCTTACACATTAATGCAAGTTAAAACATATAAATTGAACTATGGGCAATTAGCGAAATCTTAGACTAGACTGTTTCTAAAAGAAAATCTAATTAGAAAACATAATCTAAAAACATGAGGCTCAGGAATATGATAAAGAGGATGTGGAAAAATGAAGAGGACAGTGTCCGCATTTTAGAAGCTCTGTCATGAGTCTTCTTAGAGTAAGCCTAAGCCACACTCACCAAAGTATTGGTGCAAAGGGGAAAGTCAGAGGTCTGTACCTCTCAAAGACCAAGGGAATCTGCTCTACAATCAATCAGTGTAAGCCCTAGTTAATTTTGCAAAAAAGCTCATCAGTTAACACCCGCCATCAAACAATCACGTGCTGCATTGTATTCTCCTTTCCCACAGTGTAACCGGCAACATCTCTCTTCGTTCCTATGGCAGTCCTGAATATGTGGTTGGCCTTGGTTCTCTGAACATTTTTGCAACATGTATGAACACGAGATAGTCATCTTAATCTCAATCTCCTCACATTCCACACTCAAGGACCTTTTCTCAGGATCTCTATTAGTAAAACAATAGCACGTCTATTTCCAGACTAACATTTTGTGTGTAAACACCTGCAATGAAATGAGACATTAGCAAAAATGGAAAACAGTTTCTGATGTTAAAGATATTCAGGCCTAGTCAAGCTAATGTCAAGCTAATGCACGTTTAATTCCACGTTACATTGTGCACATATTAATTTCTACATTAATATAAACATCAAACATGTAAATCCGGTTAGGTTTTCATATTAAATGGGGGAAAAAGGGCTGCCGAAGAAGGCTTGTGGTTTTTTTTCCCTGAAAATAGCATTAACAAAGGGTTTGTGGTGCTAAAAACACCATCTTCCCAGCTTTCAGGAAACAGGCAGACTTGAATCAGAAACCCCCTTTTTTTAATACACTTTTGGCATTTTACTGGGACATACCCCATTTTTACTATTTTTTTGTGCTTTCAGCCTCCTTCCACTTAGTGACAGAAATGGGTGTGAAACCAATGCTGGATCCCAGAAGGCTAAACATTTCTGAAAAGTAGACAAACTTCTGAATTCAGCAAGGGGTAATTTGTGTAGATCCTGTAAGTGTTTCTTACAGAAAATAACAGCTGAAATAAGAAATATTGAAATTGAGGTGAAAAAAACCATTTTTTTTTCCACGTTTTACTCTAACTTTTTCCTGCGATGTCAGATTTTTTAAAGCAATATACCGTTACACCTGCTGGACTCTTCTGGTTGCTGGGATATATAGGGCTTGTAGGTTCATCAAGAAACCTAGTTACCCAGAGCCAATAAATGAGCTGCACCTTGCAATGGGTTTTCATTCTATACCGGGTATACAGCAATTCATTTGCTGAAATATAAAAAGTGACAAATAGGTATGAAGAAAACCATTGTATTTCCAAATTGGGCACAAGATAAAGTGTTGAGAAGCAGTGGTTATTTGTATATCTCTGAATTCCGGGGTGCCCATACTAGCATGTGAATTACAGGGCATTTCTCAAATAGACGTCTTTTTTACACACTGTCTTACATTTGGAAGGAAAAAATGTGGAGAAAGACAAGGGGCAACAACACTTGTTTTCCTATTCTGTGTTCCCCCAAGTCTCCCGATAAAAATGGTACCTCACTTTCGTGGGTAGGCCCAATGCTCGTGACAGGAAACGCAACATGGACACATCACATTTTTACATTGAAACCTGACATGTTTTTTGCAAAGTGCCTAGCTGTAGATTTTGGCCTCTAGCTCAGCCGTCACCTAGGGAAACCTATCAAACCTGCATATTTTTTTAAAACTAAACACCTAGGGGAATCCAAGATGGGGTGACTTGTGGGGCTCTCACCAGGTTCTGTTACCCAGAGTCCTTTGAAAACCTCAATTTGGCCAAAAAACACTTTTTCCTTTCATTTCGGTGACAGAAAGTTCTGCAATCTGAGAGGAGCCACAAATTTCCTTCCACCCAGAGTTCCCCCAAGTCTCCCGATAAAAATGGTACCTCACTTGTGTGGTTAGGTCTAGTGCTCATGAAAGGAAATGCCGCAAAACACTATCTGGACACATCAAAATGATCAAATACAAAACTACCTGTTTTTTTGGGGGGAGGGGGGGCACCTGCATTTTTGGTCCTGGCCTCAGCAGCCATCTAGGTAAACCTACCAAACCCAGACATTTCTGAAAACGAGACACCTGAGGGAGTCCAGGGAGGTGTGACTTGCGTGGATTCCCCAATGATTTTGTAACCAGAATCCTCAGCAAACCTCAAATGTAGTTACAAAATCACTTTTTTCCACATTTCTGTGTGGGATCACCGCACCGGGACAAATTTCCTACCACCCAATGTTTCCCTCAGTCTCCCAGTAAAAATGATACCTCACTTGTGTAGGTGGGCCAAGTGCCTGTGACCGAGAAGAACCAAAAACATGTCAAAATTGAGGGGGAACCAAAGCGGGTCCAAAAGGGCAGTTTGGGAAAAAAAACATTTTTAGGCTGACTAGTGCAGCAGAATTTTTATTGGTATAGATTAGACAATGTTGGGTGGTAGGAATTTTGAGGATTCCAGCAGATTCCGGAAGGTTCCATCACAAAAATGTGGGAAAAATGTGTGATTTCCAGCAAAGTTGGAGATTTACAGGGCATTGTGGGTAAGAAAATGGAGCGGGTGCATGTGAAACACACCACCCTAAAATCAACCAGATGTTTAGTTTTCAGATGTGTCTGGGTCTTGTGGATGTTTCAACATGGCAGCGTCCCAAAGTCAAAAAAGTGCATCCCTCACAATTCCAAGTGGGACGATTTTGAGAGTTGCCAAGCTCTCATGGCCCAAATGTAAAACCAAAACCCAAAATAATCAAATGTCTCCTTGCTTGCCGTGGAATAAGATGTTTTAGTGTGCGGGGGGAGAGCTGAAAGACTGTTACCCCCTTCAGTTGGGGTGCATAACCAGGCCCATACTGGTGGTTGGTGGCCACCACCCCACTATTGTTTTTTATTTTTTATTCCATGCCACCTAGTAAACTTTCTGCCCCATCCCCCACCCCCCATTCCCCCTGGGTGTGGATCGGGGTACTTGCCCCATCTGCCCACTGGTGGGCAGAACAACTTTGGCCCCATTTATTTGGGGTGGGGGTATGGCCATACCCCCACCCTCTTATTTTGAAAAAAAAAATCTTCCCTGGTCTCTGGTGGGCTTTCTGCCCCCCTTGGGGGCAGATGGGCCTTCCAAAAATAGGCTGATCTGCCCCCCAGGAGGGCAAATATTGCTAACAGTAATGTGCCCCCATGGGGAGTGACCCTTGCTCAAGGGGCAGCCCCCCAAACAAAACACACACACCAATCCCTGGCGTCTAGTGGTTTCTGCTCCCCTTGGGGGCAGATTGGCCTAACAACAAAAATAGGCAGATCTGCCCCCAAGGGGGGCAGAAATGGCCTAAATACAATTTGCCCCCCAGGGGAGCGAGCCTTGCCTAGGGGGTCGCTCCCCATACATACAAACATACAGTAAATAAATAAATAAATAAATAAATAAATAAAAATATATATATATATATATCTATCTCCCTGGTGTCTAGAGGCAGAAAAGGCCTAAAGATATTGTGCCCCCCATGGGGAGCCGCCCTTGCATAAATCCCTGGTGTCTAATGGCTTCTGCCCCTGTGGGTAGATCGGCCTAATATAATTAGGCTGATCTGCCCCCGGGGGGGGCAGAAATGGCCTAAAAATAATTTGGCCCCGGGAAGTGACCCTTGCCTAAGAGTCGCTCCCCACATATTAAAAAAATAAACATTTTTTTTTTTATCCCTGGTGTCTAGGGGTTTTCTGCCCCCCCTGGGGCAGATAGGCCTAATTCTATTAGACCGATCTACCCGTAGGGGGGGGCAGAAATGGCCTAAAAATTATTTGGCCCCCTGAGGAGCGTCCCTTGCCCAAGTGTAATAAAAAAAAATCCCTGGTGTCTAGTGTTTTCTGCCCTACCTGGGGGTAGAAATGGCCTGACTGCCCCCGGGGGTGCAGAAATGGCCCAAAAACAATTTGCCCCCCCCCCAGGGAGTGACCCTTGCCGAGGGGGTCGCTCCCTACAAATAAAAGACAAGAAAAAAAACAACAAAAAAAATCCCTGGTGTCTAGGGGTTTTCTCTCTTCCCCTCCCCCCCCCCCCCCCCCCGCCCTGGAAATGGCCTAAAAATTATTTCCCCCCCTGGGGAGCAGCCCTTGCCCAAGGGGCAGCTCCCCTCATGTCCATTTCACCTACAAAATAATTAATTCCCTGGTGTCTAGTGGGCATTTCTACTGCCCAATCACATCGCGATCTGGCAGCAAAAATGCTTGCAGAGCCCAGCCCTGACTGGGGGGTGGGGGGGTGTAAGGGCGGCCCTCTGGGAGAGAACTAGCACTTCCCCCCCCGAGGGCCGGTAAATGGACGTAATGGTGACGTCCATGGCACCTGAGAGGCGCAGCCATGGGCGTAACCATTATGTCCATGGCCCTCAAGGTATTAAATATTAAGCTTCAAACATTAATGCACACAGTACATATATTCTTGTTTTAAATGCATATGCATTCAAAGAACATGAGGATGGTTATGTAATATATTCACTGATTATATTTCATTTTAATAAAGTTAAGGTACACAATACATGATTTTTCTTAAGACTACAGTGAAAGCACTTCATTAAATGACTTCAAATGCTCTACTTAACATTATCAAACTGTTAGAACACACATTATATTTTTGTTGTTAACGCACGTCATAATTGTGATTCTGAAGGAGAACAGTTGGCTGATTGCGCACAAAACTTGTTCGGTTTTTTTTCACATGGAAAATCTGTCCTCTAACTAGAGAACCCGTTCCTTAAATACACATGAATCATGAGTTTTATTTTGTGGTTGTGAGTGCAGTGGTTTGTAGAAGTAATTTAACGAAATTGTTGCGTATTTTACAATCAAGACGTGTGCGCATGAGAAAATAACAGATTTCGAGATTAAACGGGGCAGTTTACATACTTAGAATATTAATTTTGTGTTGGTGCACTTGGTAAGACATGTCGGGGGGAAAGGAGACCAAGAGAAAAAGAACTGGAGATTGTGGTCGGAGGGTTTGCAGGTTCAGAACCTAGAAGGATTACAATGATTGTTTAGGAATACATAAATAGTGCTGTTTTTAAGTCTCCTGTTTCCTCACATTTTGGAGAATCACAGCAGTCCTATTCACTTTTAACCTAGGGCTACCATTTGCTGCCTCCTTACATAGATCACAGAAGCTCATCAGTGAGCTGTCCCAAAAAGAACCATCACAAACTTAGATGTAAGTTTGTGCTAGGCGAAGTTACAGGGCCAGTTTAGGTGATGTTTGTGGTTAATTGTAATGTAAAGAACCTTTTTATTCTTGCTGTTCTCCTGGTGTCCTTAAAGAACAGCATCATGTGTTTACTTGTGAAACCCTCACTGCAGTGATGCCGTCTTCCTGTCCAATAAATACAGCTCATGTGTGTGCCCTTGTTCAAGCCACATTACTAATTGGGCGCTGCTAGCAGTAGCGGCGGATGTCTCCCAGAGGTTTCGTAATCCTGCACCGTCCAAATGCATCCGTTCATTTGTCTGCGGTATAAATGAACACTATATGGATGGCTTTCATTGCTAGTCTGAGCGCTATCCCTTCGTGGGACGCTTCCTCCCGAGCATCAATCACACTGCATTTGTTCTTTGTGTTCTGTTTGCATTAATAGTAGCCAACATTGTGGTTTGCTGTACAATTTGCGAGCTTAATTGAAACCTTAAAATAACGGTTTCACATGTAACGAACATTGAGAGCCAATAAGTTTTGCCTTTGAGAGCAATTGGCATAGTCAAGGGTTTTTGATCAAGTGTAGCATCACCAAAAAATAAGCACTGGCAAAGCCAATAGGGCTCATCTTTGGGACCTATTGACTTTGCCAGAGGTTTTAGCTATGTAGCATCACTGATGTGCTGCATGGCTGAAGAATTTAAAAAATAAATAAACGTTTTTGACATGGCCCGCTGAGTCATTTTGTAGGCACAAACACCATGTATGCGTTTGCCAACAAGATGATGCAGCCGTTTCTCCCACTTAGTAGTCACCAATCTCAGTTGGATCGGTAATTAAAAAGAGGATAAAAACCACTGTGCTTTTTCTTCCTTCTGGGTAGCGTGGAGGATTACTGGAGGGGGTGGAAGCAGCACACGGAATGAGGGGAGGAAGCAACACAGTTGTGAAGTGGCCAGTGGAAGCAAAAATGGGTGCAGGTGAGGATAAGCAACCCAAGGGCATGGGTGCGGGATCAAACAGACAGAAGACAGCAACATGGAGCTGATGGAGAATAGACACAGGGGCAAGAATGCAATGGGCGCGGAGAAGCACATGCAAGAGAGAAAAGCAGCGCGGTGGAAGAAGGGAGAGAAGGACATGAGGAAAACAGAAGGAAAAACGTTTGCTGTCATAAAGTGCTCAAACAGAAAAAAAAGTATCTTTTGAAAAAGCGAGTAGTGAAAGAATTCAGTAATATCTACATGCTCCAGGAGAGGGACAAACATAAGAACGTGAAGAAAAGCCCACCTGGCTGATGATTAAGAAGCAAGTAAATGAGTGACAATGAAGGCAACCAATAGTAAGCAGTGGATGGGCTCTGAGCCCTCTGTAAGCTAACACTCCGTCTTTCAGTAGATGGTGCTTGCGCTGTCTGGTAAGCAAGACCCAAATAAAAGAGAAAAAAGGCAGAATAGTCCAGTTGTGTCATTTCCTTTGTACTTGCATGCATGATAATGTGTGTGCTTATGTCACCATGAATGCACTTGGCTAGCAAATAATGTGAACATATTATTTATTTACAGATTCAAGATGATATGCACCATTTGGATGAGTAAATAAAAATAAAACAAATTAGTAGCACAAATGTGCTCTTTGTACTGCTTTGTAGCACAGTGGCAAATGGCAGCTGCTGGGTCCTTCAAAAATATATATATTAAATAAAATTGTTAAGGGCTAGTAGGGATTTGGGGAGCAATTAAGGAGTGGGTAGTGTGACAATACTAGGAGTGGGCGCTGGAAATGTGAAAAGTGATGGAATGCTAAAAGGAATTCCTCTAACTGACTTGTATCCTTCCCCTGCTGTTATTTAATCAAAATAGTTGGAAATAACCTATGTTCTAGGGGAGGGACAATCAGAAAAAGAGTAAGTTATGCGGTTGAATATAAGAAGCTAGCAGATGAGAGCTACCAAGACAACCAATGGTAAGCAGTGGTGAGGCTTTATTCCCAGTGTAAGGTTTTGATATGGTCCACAACATGTCTGTCATAATCAGATGTGAAAGCTATCTGGTCGGTTATGGCTGTGCAGGTCTGTCATCAATCTAAGGTTGTTATTGAGTCCATTTTATTCCATTCTAGTGGCAAGATGCCCGCTTAAGGATGCGTTTTTAAGAAATTGATTGTTGTTGACATTGTCTGTCTCTGGGAAAATATATGCATTACCGTGCCGATGTTGTGCATTGTTGTCTATGTGAAGGCTGAGCACTAAACATACTTATATTCTGATATTATACTTTAATATAATTGTAAGCACGCAGTGTGGGTTTGGGGAATATGGAGCCTTTAACATTTGGCTTCATTATATAGTGCTGATTTGCTAACAATGTAACTATTCTACAGTGAAGGGTATAAGATGCAACTTTGGGGATGCTGTGTTTTAATAAGTATCAGTATGTGCCACTAAGCATTATGTGTAGTGATTTTGGAGTACTGGCACTGATTGATAAGTGTTGCATATTGTAGGAGGTGGTAGTTGTGCTAGCAGAGAGTATGGCACCTACATAGTGACATTGATTTGGATGTGCACATATTAAACATTTGTTGACCACAGACCTATTAGCATTCCTTTTGAAACTCATCCAGCCATAACGTAATGTAAATTCCCTATTTGCCCCAAAAAAAGGTTCTCAAACTTTGATTCTTGTAGGTCACGGTAAACTTTTGCATTGAAATCATTCTTACATATGACTAATGTTACTGACAAGGCGTGCTTCAAACTGCAACATTTGCTTCTATTACTGATAAAAACCATCAGATGATCCTCGACTCCGTCCCCGTTATAAAAGTGATTAAATCCAATTCTGCCTCCGCTGGGAGTTGCCCACTGCAATTTGAATTTTTATTTTTCATGCATCCATTGATTAGATATGAACCTTGTTCCTACATTTCTAAGCAAGGGTGTGTCATGAAAACATTACGCTCAATGTTACTGACTTTATTTGAATGTCCTAGTGAACCTCTGCTTCTCCTAAATTATTTTGAGGAAAACACCCACTCTCCCTACAAAATTGTCTTGAAGTCTTGTCTACCTTTGAAAAATGATCCAGTGTACTTAAGATATAGTTTAATAGGAACATGCAAAGAACACTTTCACCGATTCACTGGCCTATTGTTGTTCTTGCTCACACTCTTACAGCACCTCAAGCTATTTTGGGAAATAACAGTCTTTTTCTGAGAGCTTTGGTTTGCCATGGAAAACAATCAGACTGAAAGTGTTCCCCGGTCTAGAGACGGGAGGAAGTCAGTGGAGGACCTAAATTCACAACAAGAGTCCTACTAGTTTAGTTTCAAATGAAAAGGTATGGTGGAGGACAGCCGCCATGAACTGTAAGTATTATGTTGAATACATTTCTTGTTACCCCAGACGTTATTTAAATGTTATCAGGGTACAAAGATATTATTTTTTTTATTTAATTTTAAGGTAGAGTAATTTTGTCACCAGATTCTCCAAGATTTCAATATATTTGTTTGTACAATTCAACTGCATTTTCCCTATATAAGTAATGTCTTTATCCTCTGGCACCTAGCATATAGAAACCATATGATTTTTTTGTCAAACTCTTGATTACGAAACGGGTTAACCATTCCTTTTGTCTTGTGATGTTGAGGATTCTAAATAAACGGGGGGTAAAGGGGTAGGTCCCCATATCGCCTATTTATTGAGGATAATTGACGTATGTCTCAGGCACATAATATGGCTTCCTTCATTCTTTATAAATGTACATAAAGTTGCCCATATCCTCTCAAACTTATTAAGTCTGTCATGAACAATCATGGTTAGTTTTTCCCATACATTTACCATAATTTGGACCTCCACGTGCTTATTGGAGCGTATTCGTGCTGGCTGCTAGATGCAAGTGAGTGAGGAGTTTACCCATTATGGTGGTGGGTATTCAGAGTCATCTCCTGTATCTCCTAAAGAGTCCTCTCCTGTATCTCCCAACAATAAGGGTACATTTAGCTTGTTTGATGGATGTATTGTTTACATTTTGATTATCTTCCTTTCCAGAAAATTTGTGCTTCATAATAAAGCAACCAAATATGTGTCATTGTACCTTTTTCCCCTGAAACTTGGCCATCATATACTAGATGTGCCAAACATCATGTGTAATGTAGCTGGGGTCAGATGTATTGAATATAATGGTAATGAGTACATAGTGCAAAGAGCAGGGGTAGCATAATCATTTTGAAGTAAACCAAGCAAGTGCTGAACATCTGTGTTCTGCACACTTTCTGTGTCCCTCCACTCTCTGTAGAACGCATACTCTGTTTAATCTCTTCAGAAGATTTTCTTGCAGGACTCTTTCACACTGTTTACAGTTGACAACACCAAAGTATCTGCAGTTATTGAGGTTAGCCCAAGACGAACAAGAATACTCCATAGTAGCTAAGTGTAGTAAAAACCCGATACAGCTGTAGTGTTGAGCTGGAGTTCTAATGCTGCATCGGAGTTGATCAACTCCTCTTACTTAGACCTGAATATTGAACTAGAGTGGAGGAACAAAGCCAGAATTTAGCTGCACATAAACATGCATTCCAGCATAAAATATTTAGATGAAAGATGATAATCATGTTGTTTGTAGGGCTCACCTTCAGCCTGTTGATCTGCATCCAGCGGCTTTTGACTGCTAGGCGTTGTTGTAAATCAGCAATCCTAGTCAAAGAATTTAGGTTTTAATAAAAGTATAGTCTATCTTATGAAACTGTACATCGAAATATCTGCATGAATGGAAACGGGCTCACTAAAAGAAATCGGAAAACCTCTTGTGCCTTCAGCAGCACACACCAATTGGTCTATGAAGGACAGTTAACTCTTGAAATGACACCAGGTTAAGAGATGTAGAGTACTTCTTGTGACCAAGGTCTATGGCAGGCTTCTAACTTGAATATTGTGATCCGCTGAGGTGCAGAGAGGTGTAATAAAATCCGTACAATTGACCGCCCTGCATTTTTCTCATGCTTACAGTTGTTAAGAGCAGACATAATCACTGTTGTTAGTTCTGTCACATGTCCAAAGCTTGAAGGGGTGCAATTTTTTTTTCTCTTTTAAGTAAAGTTGAAAAACCACCACCACTATTCTGGAACTTCATGGGATAATGAAGGGTGGGTTTGCAGGTGGAGGGCTTCCAGCAGTGTTTTCGGTAGGAGGGAATAGATGAGAGATTTTACTACTCATTAGTCATTGCTTTTTGATCTTCAGGAGCTTCGGATGTGTTAGTCATACTTAACAAAAGTTTTTTTCAGGGATTGAGTCACTTATTACTCCTTAATAGTGAAGAGGGGAAATTTCCAAAGCTGACCCTAAGTTGTTGCTAGGAGTTATTTAGAGAGAGAATGCTTTCAGGGTTATCCTGGGGTAAGACATTTCAGTGAAGCCTTTTCCAACGGAAGTAATTGCTGATATTCTTTAATTGCACGTCTGCTTTGGGATAAAATATATTACCGGTGTCAGTAGAGTGTTCCATATGCTGAGCGCTTTTACTAAGATATCTTTAAGGAACCCTAAAACATCTAGCAAAACGATATTTTGAATCATTGTTACTGATCCTGTGCATTTTCAAACCTAGCTTTTTCTGCAATATTTTTGTCTGCAGTTTATTACGTAAATTCCATAATAACGTAGAGTCTGATGTAGATTTCGGCAGATGGGTTACTCCTTCACAACAGTGATGCAATACCCCGTCTGCTGAAATCTAAATCCCATTATATTCTATGAAATCTAGACTTCGACTGACTGGTTATCCATCACCGTTGTGACGGATTAACCAGTCTGCCGAAATCTAAGTCAGGCCCATAGTCTGCAAAAACTATTTTGATTTGATCAGTGTTAATACCACAGTGGGCATGAACATGTCCTACCAACCCTTTAGAAAGAACTGTTATACCCACTTGTACATTGTTTTTAGATCTTGTTAACTTTAGACCATGGCTGCTGGCTTTGATGTACACAATTTGACTAGAAGGTCTTTGCTGGATAGCCCTAATATCTCTAGTAAACTTGTTGTGAAATAATATGCATTTTTAGTATGATCTGTGAAAAAAGTGATGTGATTGCAAATTAATCCTTTGCCACACGTTTCCAAAAAAGTGCCCCTCAGAGTCAAAAAATAATGTTGTACTACTTAAATGTGCGATACTCTGTTGAGTGGGAGACCAACCTTTTGTTGTTTTTTGTTTCCACTGCCTCTGGCCCTGCCTCCGGACTCTTTTAACTCAAATGAGCATGAAATAGGACTGGATCCAGAGCCAATCCTTGGTATCATCCTGTATAGGATTACCTCTTTCTTAAGATTTCATGTACAACAGATCTGCTGCCTGCCAGTGAACCAGTTCTTACCAGTGTTCACCACACCGGTCCCCACTCCAAGGTGAGTTAGATTTTGGGTAGTGAGTTGAAGCTCTGCTGAGATCTGACTAGCGTGTGAGCATTGCTATTCTTTTATCTGTTCCCTGGTTTCTAAGTCAAGAAACACAATCTGATTTATGAAGAATGGCTTTCACCGAAATTATAAAACTGGTTCTGCTGTGAATTATGTGATGCTGCTGGTTTTAATATTTTGTGCAATTCTTTGTGTATATATGACATCCTTAAATACACCACCACTCAAGTCCAGATGACTAGCTGATAGTTGCTAGTCCTGTTGCTCTTTTGTAGAGGAACCTACCTCTCTCTTTGGTGATCAGTTGAGAAGTACTTGGTGTAAGACACCACCTTTCTAAGATGCCTTTAATCTTATGTGTGCATTTTGAGGGATTACATTGCATGGTCCTAGTGTGACTGGGTTTATTTAGGTTTTTGCCACCATTTGGTGCCCTTTAATTATGAACTGCAGTTTCAGAAAACAATAATCTTTCCAGTACCTTGACCTCAGTTTTCATTTTCCACCTTCTCATTACAGAACGCTAAAGTAGCTAGCCTGTTTTTTTTTTTTTTTTTTAACTCGTTTGCCCATGTATTCTTTTATTTGTGCCTTTCCTTTCTAACCTCTCTCCTCATCTGTTTATGCCATGTGAAATGATTCGTTGTGAAGCATTCTACCATTGAAGAACATACCGTTTTTAGGTCTGGATTGACAGTGTAGCTGCCTGCATCACCTATTTTTACCATTTCTTTAAAATCTACAGCGAGTAGTCTTAGACTCCAGCCAGGTGCTATTGGCTGTATGGTGCATCATTGGGTCTCCTATAGAGCGTTTGCATGGCAGTGCCTGAGGGACTACTGGACATCTCAAATGTACTCTGAATCATCACGCCTTAAATTTGTTATCTGGCATATTCATTGTAACTCCAGTAGACGTTTAAAAATATTTATATTTGAGGCATGGAATTTAATATAATATCCACATGCCCATGGCACATGCTGCTTCATAAATCTACTTGTTCTGTTAAAAAACAAAAAAAGTTCACTTGTCTCTTTGGTATCTTGTAGGTCGGTGACAAATTGTAACAGCACTTTCAGTATATAAGACCTCAGATAATAAATAGCCTCTCTGATTATGCCGGAGACTGATACTATAATAGGGTTTGAATACTAGATATTCCCTTATTTTGCCATATTTCCACAGATCGGCATACTGGAAGTGGAGGTAGTGGTAAGCAATAGTTTAAGGTTAGGTAAGATTAAAGTTAGGATGCCCTTTTGACTCTGCATACACCTACTAACTTACATGCTTTTTGGGTTTTCTCCAGGTCTTCTCTAATCTTTCTCCATCCTGAGAAAAGCTGGTAAAATATTCCTGACAAGGGCAGAAGTAAAACTTCTTCCAGGGTTGGTGGAAAAAGTGATTGGAGGGAAAGTGAACATGTAAATGCTCACCAGATTTCTGCATGAGCAAATCTACACATGAATGCCAAAATGCAGTTCACAAATATTTTATAGGAGTATAAAACTGGCCTTCTTTGTGAATTCATCAAAGCCATAAATCTGCACTAATTCAAGGACATATACCACGGTGTTAAAACCATTTGTTTTTGTTAAATTCCTTCTCTCTCCACCTATCGACTGGCTTCACTGTGAGTGGCAGCATTCTGCAGTTTCTAAAGGACCAGATTGGCGCCCAAGTGCCAGGGACTACTATGGCAATGTGTGCTTTTTGAGACTAAAACATATTTTTTATTGTTGCCAATATCTATTATATTATGGTGAGGACCAGGCAGCTCCCACAACAGTAACGTTTTACAAAAACCATGTA
This sequence comes from Pleurodeles waltl, assembly GCF_031143425.1. NCBI lineage: Eukaryota > Metazoa > Chordata > Amphibia > Caudata > Salamandridae > Pleurodeles > Pleurodeles waltl. The sequence continues at coordinate 162,357,629 of NC_090449.1, forward strand.
AAAACAAGGGATGCATTGACAGAACCAAAAGGCTCAGTTTAAATGTCAGACTTACAGGCAGTGCTATTGCTTGTTTAATTTAATGTTTCCCATAATCTTGTAGAACCTTTTTACACTTTTTTTCCTTTATGAGCAGTTTTTTGGGGGGATATACTAACATGCAGCAACGCATTTTATTAAATTATGCTTCAAATAAATGGTACCTAAAAAGTCACAGTGGTTTAGCAAACATTTTTTTCCTAGTTGCATTTTTTTGTGAACATTGTCTTTTGAAAGCAAAGAATCATCACTCTTGCCTTCAAGCTCATGCAAATATTTGTATCTAATCAGAGCCTTCTGGCAGTATTATGTGTAACCTCATATTGTTAAACTTTTTCATGTGGAGTCCGAGCTTGCAACATTTTATTAAATCGCTCATTCTAATAATCATAGCTTTGCATTAATGAACCACGAATATAAGGTTGAACAGCATTATCATGTGGTACAAATATTACCTTAAGTGCAGACAGCGCCTTTCTCTGATCGATAATGTATTGAAACTGTTAGCCAAAGGGTTTGTGCTGCAGGGGGGTTGGGCCTATTTGTCCCTAGGACAAAATAAACATGAAAACGTGCTGTCTTTAAATCTAAACAATATGTTCTGGGCGTCGGCCTATAGGAATTCCACACCCCTGAGATACATAACAGCTGGAGCTCAAAATTTAAACCAAACTTATTGGCTTTGCCAATGCCTGTTGCTGTTGCCATGTCTGGCACTCACTTTAAATACCTCAAGGTATTTTTGTATGTATATATATTCTCTTGCGTTATTTCATTATTGTCAGTCAGGGAGAACTGCTGGCTTCCTGGGTTTGGGGGCAAAGGGGTTTCAAGTGACTCTGGCCTGCGCTGGCGGAATATCGGATTTGTGAATAGCTTGTACTTCCTATGTCGAGAAATGCACTGGTGGGAGATCGCCTGGTCTACTTTTCATTTTGTCTGCTGCAGGTTTCTCGAGGAATGCAAATGCATGTGCTTAGGGTGTTGAAAAGGTACAGAACTTTGCATTTCGCTGCTAATGCAGCTGAGCTGGCATGCTTCTCCTAAGATCTGGCAAGGTGAAGTCTGCCATCAGCAGAAGCTCTCCGTTGAACGATGGCCTCTAAATATTTAGCCAGCTGTCCCGCATTTGGTTAGTCAGTTCATTCCACAAGTGGGAATAGTGGTGTTTCTCTTGTCACCTGGTGACCCCAAGCGCGCCTACTTCTCCTTTCAACCTTTAGGCTATGCCTCGGCTACATTGGTGCAGTTTCCCCATGAAAGGTCTTGGGGATGGAGCCCTTAGGGGTCAGGAAATCCGACCCTTCCGTTCAAGCGGAGCAATGGAGCTTTGTTCAGACTCTCCTTGTGCGGACAGTGTGGAATTCTCTTTCAACGCTTTAACCGGTAGTGAAGAACCGGGTTGCTACTTCGGTAGTCTCGGATTTAAGACCACCCTTCTTAGTAGTTACATTTAAACTGCGGTAACTTGCTTAAGTGCAACACCTCTTGCATCGTATCTACTGCTGCTTCTGTTCCGGGTCTCATTTTACGATTTACTTTAAAATGTTAAACTCATTTTCTTTGGCAGAGGTTTCCATTGTTTACTTTCTCACACCCATGTATTTATTGTTCAGGTTTTGGATGAAGTCATTCTCAATGGAATGTCTTTTTCCGACAGTAAATTACATGCTATTTAGGATGTGCTTCGGAGACTAGCACTGTCTGAGTAAATACCAAGACAGGTCTTGCATCATACTAGGAGTTAAATCAGCAGCTTTTTTGTAGTGAAATTTTGTGAAATGTGGTATCTTGCAAGATTGCTTTCTCGCAAACACTTCTTTCGTTTCATGTAAAAGACTTTTGAGACACTGAAAGGAGATTCCAAGACAAAATGTGTCAGCACGATATTTCTATGTGAACGTACCTCCTCCGTGCAAGAAAAAAACATTGAAAATTTTGAGAATTTTGGTGAATTTTGCAGACATATTTAAAAGCATGCAGGCATATAATTAATTTATTGGTAAACTATTATAGCGTTTTTGGATCATGGAATGAATTTGAAGCCTAGTGAATGGGCATAAACTACTAAACCAAGCATTCGGGCCACAATTGCTATGAACCCCATTTCACTAACAAACACAATCGTTAAGCTAAATAATGGTGATGAATTACCGCAGATTTATTAGAGCGAATCATTTAGGTGACCTGTTGTTGGCGCTTATTCATTTAAATCATCTTCAGTACAAATATTATGATGCAACATTTATTAATAATTGTCATTGCCTTCAGTTCCGATAACTTGCCGTTAGTCTAGGCTTTTGATTATGTTTTGGTTAACCCTCCACTACAATTTCTAGATTTAACTTGCTAGCTATCAGTATAACCTTGTACACCAGCCTCCAGGGATGCTTGGGATGTGAGTGTTGGCTGCTTTGGAAAGTAATCCATCCTTTTCTGTTCCAGCTGGCCTTGTTTCCTGCAGACAAAAACGGTTCTTAGTACATTTTTGGACAAAATTTAACATCTGTACTGAGGCTGAAACAGTCCTCGCATTATGTTAAATCATTACACAAACAAGCTCTCCATTCAGCTCTGGGAATCTTCATGTTGTATTGCACATCAGAGAACTGGAAAAACAACATGCTCCATAGAAACTTAGAAAGGTGATACAGCACGATGCTTGTGAATTGTGACAAGTGATATTGAATGATGTAATGACAACTCAAGATTTATATAAAAGCTCAGTAGCTTATTATGACATTTTAAATAAGACTATCTTAAATTTCAGAATTTTCATTAAAGACAAGTGGAAAAATTGTGTTAATTGCAGTCCAAGTATGTATATGACATTAATGGTGCGACCGATACAAGGCCACGTCTTTCATCAGTACAGGAGGCAAGGATTCACCCTCTAACACGTGGAAAATATATTTCATAGAAAGTTGTGAAAAGCATAATCAAATCACTCACTCCACATAAACAGTAATGGTCTTTGGTTAGAGATCACCGTAACATGCAGCGCCTGTTCTTATATGATATAACCGCTTCCCAAAGCCAGCTGTGTTTATGGATGCCTTCCCTCAAGTATTGTTTTAAAGTATCTGATTGCTTTGCTCCACTACTCAGGTGTGACTTATTACCTTTTCTTTGGTGTGGGTGTGTGAGAAATTCCATTGCTGCGAAGTGTGGGATTATTGCCTGCCCAGTGGGAGGGGGGGGTACTGGTTAATAATTTTCGTTCTTTTCTGTAGGCTGATTGGCGAGTTAGATCTAGCTGGTCCTCTGGCCCAAGCCCTTACCTTTCCACTTTGGCTCCACAAGCCCTTCTTTCCCAGTCAGCCCGAATTTTGACATCTTCCCTCTTCTCTTGGGCCCCGTTTGCTCCTTTGTTCTCGGAGCAAGCAGATTTCAAGAGCCTTTTTGTACATCTTTGTGCCCTGGCCAGCCACCGGGCTATGACTCTCGCCCTCTAACCCTGGCTTCATGAGCGGGACGTTGAAACAGCATAATGTCTCTGGATGACAACTTGTCTAAACTGAAGCATGCCAAGCTTTTCATTCTCGAAGGCCTGTATTTCAGTGGATCTGCAGAAGAATGCAGATTTGAAGCGAGGTGGCCGGGGTGAGCACTAGAAGGATGGGGATGTGAGTGTGATGTTCGATGTGAAAGTGAAAATAACAGTACAAGTGTAAGCACCCAGAGACCTTTGCTGGAAGTTTTGGGGGCGTTTCCTTTACTGAACTGCCATGTCGGTTTAGTGAAAACATTCAAACCAACGAAATGCAGACTTAAAATACACATTGGATTGAAATTGAGTATGTTTATAAAAAAAAAAGCTCCTCACAGCCTTTAGGTTTGTGATTGGCCCTTTTTGTTTATAAAGGAAATACATGATCGTGGTTGCGGTTTATTGTTTTATGTTACGTAAAGTTTATCCCGAACAGTGTGGGGTTTTACACAGTACGAAGGGCGAGGAAACCATAGTGGTTTGGTTGAAGAGGATCACCCCTTTTCACCCACAAAAGGCCTGCTTTGGGCTATTAAGTGTGCATTTCAGACATACAAATACGTCTCGCTCTCTGGTTTACTAAGTAAGAATACGGTGGGCTGTCAAACATTGTCGCTTTCTGGAATCCACCGAATATGCATCCAGCTTCAGTTGTGGATAGATGGTTTGTGCTGTGTTCTCCAGCCGTTCTTTGTACGTCTCAATTAAAATGAATAATTATTATGTTGATGCATGTGCCATTTCCAAACTGGTTGCATCGTGACTAATAATTTGATTTTGATTACGGTGTTTGACGTGGCTTAGTTCGTGTAATTTGGATATTGGCAACATGGTGCCTTCTTGCTGCTTCACACTACTACGCAGTGCAACAGCCCAAGTGCACCGATGTGCTCCAGGATGTGCTCACACTCGTTGCAGTAGAGGATGACAAAACGACCATCTGGGCAGTCGACACGTTTGCCTTGGCGTTTTGACCGCTTGGGAGTTCCGGGTCTCTTCACACCAGGAGGTGATTCTCATCCTCACACTCGACATGATGTATTGTTGTTTCGTTAGCTCCTTGCCAGAGACAGATTTTCATTAGTTATAAACTTCCATCCCACCCTCCTCATGGGCCGTCAGCACGTTTTTTTGTTATAGTTTAAATAGCTTTGTTAAATGTTGGCATAAATACAGGAGTACAGAAAGCATCAATAAATTTAAATATGTATTCCCTTAAAGTTATACATCATAGTCTGCAGATGCAAAAAGGGATGAAAACAGCCATGTATAATTTCATTAATAAAAAAATAGTAATATTATTCCCTTCTATACTAATGTAGAGATATTGTGAAAATGTCTTTAAATGAAGGGGAATAAAAAGAAAAGTGGGGGAGAAAGACAAGATAAAAGACAGACGAGAGATAAAAGGAAGTTCATCTAATAAAAAGTAAATGTTATCCTGTATACCTTGAACACTTCTAGTGAAATCAAAATCCCCCTTAGGCAAGCCCTTGGGATATAGATTGTGTATGTGAGAGAGTCTAGATGCCGGAATCCAGCCTCTTCATGCTGTGTGTGGTGGGAGAGTTGTGGTTGGAACTGCTGCTCACTGAGAGTGTTCCTTTTGAACCGGGATTTATATACATTTCTCATAGCAGTCAAGGCAGTTCCATTAGCAGTCCAGGGAGCGTCTGTACATGTGCAGAAACCCTCACCAATTTATGTTGGTGCCACTACCTGAGATCCCTCTTCAATTCCACCTTTGCTCACTTCCACTCCCTCTTCTTCGTCATGAGCTTTTACAGGAATCTTGACTGAAAAACTGCTTGAACCAGGGCCGTCTTGTAGGCCCCAAACTTAACCACCTGGTTTGTAACGCTCTACAGTGCACACCTGGCAACCACTGAAGTATAGGTCTGGGAAAGAGTTTATTTTTCCAGGGTAGGTCCATTTAACAAGCGGGATCTATCTGCACCTTGACTTTGTGTGTAGCCTGGAACAATGTCCTCAATTTCCTCTACAGCCTCATTACTTTTTGGGACTCTGATACTTTTGGAATTCTACCTTTATGATAGACATCGGATAATATCTTCTTCAAGCCTCCTGAATGCACATTCTCTCTGGCCACACTCTCACCATACCCTGGCAGAGGGGCATGACATGCTGATCCAAGGGTAAATTTAGATGCTGCTTGAAAGCCACCTACTTGAGGCAAGAAGTACATCCCCCTATTTGTCTCCCATCTGTCGCTCTAAATCGTCCCACAAATCCCCGTTCTTCCCTTTCCTCTAAAGCATTACGTTCAAAATTAGAAAATTCAGCCTCAGTCAGTTACCATTCTCAACCACAACGTTTGTTTCCTTTTTGCTTTGTCAGCATTGGATCTTGATGGAATCTCTGCGGCGCTTTTCATTTCTGAGAATTAAATTGTATAAAAACAGCAGGCAGGATCCCAGCATTGCACAAGCTCTTGCCACCTCATGCAAATTTTGGTGAACGTTGTTTGATCTTGTTAAAAATGTCTATGGAAATTTCAGTTCTCAACACAGTTTCGCACACGTTTATCCAGCTGGTCCTAATAACTGTGGCCCATCTCCAAACAATCTGACCTAACAATTTCAAAGCAATTGATAGATTGCAAAGTACCTTGGTTGCTTTTTTTTTTTATTTCTTTTTATTTTTTTACAAAATTCCGTACTTTTTTACAACATGGTTCACAAATTAGTCAAAAGGGATCTGTTGGTGGCCTAAAAAAAAAGTCCACCCAGTCACCAACATGATCGCACCTATTCGTTTGTATACACACATAAAGACTGAGCGGCAACACCTAGCTAACAAATATATACTGTTGGACATCACTAATAATATACTGTTTTCCCTCCCTAATATATGCCATACCTTGCTTAGAGTATACACTTGCAGATTTAGCGGCTGCCTTGCCCTCTTGACTGCACAGCCTAGAGCGTGGTATCCAACCCCCTTGTCCAAATAATAGCTGTGGCACTTAAACATGAAAACGGAACCCCCCCGTCGCTTGAAAATGTTAACTGCCTTTTTTGGAAACCTTTTCAGTTCGTTTATTTCCAAGAGCAGCTAATTTTGGAAAGCGTTCAGCAGGAAAAAAAACTACCGGCGCAGCAGTGTGCTATTTACAGACATTGTTCACCTTATGCTCACTGCAGAATGTCGGAAACCCACCAAGTCCTTTTGTGAATTGGAACAAGCAGATTTTTTTCACTTCTGCATGCATAATTTAAGTGGATCAAGTTTGACATTTCGAATCCTGTTATTACATAAATATTCCTACTGAGGGAACTGCTCAACTAAGTCTAACCATGACCAGTATTTGTTTGTTTCAGATTTACGATTTCACTCCTGTATAGGAACTTCCGAAAGAGGTTTGACTTGACATCAGTTAGATTTAGATTTAAGGAGGGAAAGTCTCTTTTGTCTTATCTAATTTGGTTTATTATGTTAAAGTTAAGTACACATTTTTTCCTAATGCGCTTAAAACAAAATTAAGCTCTGTTACGAAGCTGGACACAGCCTGAATGATTATTGAAGTTAAAGATGATCACCTTTCACAGTCATGCTAAGTGTGGGTTTGCAGCTTCAGATGGGAGTTTTTACTAATTTTAGAAATTAAATGTCTTTCAAAATGCTCACTGTGTGTTCCTACTTGGATGTTTTAACCGCACGAACCTTGCAGTTCGTTGACACGTTGGTGAAAAAGACTGTTGGGATAAGTGCCTTCGATCACATGCATCACCTAGTAATAATGTTTACACATCTGGTCTTTTTACACCTTTCTGTGCCTTCCAACACAATCGGTTCCAGTGTCTTCCTTTGCAGATGGTGGTAGTGTGACTTGAAGGCACTCCCCTTTATTAGAGTAGAAGAAGTAGTAAATGGCACCATAGGGACTTGTTTCCAGTGTTTTATGAAAGGATTAGGAGTAGCTAGCTAAATCAGTCTAAGCTAATGAAGGTAGGACTAGAACTCCCAAGCTGTAATGTTTTTTCGTCCAGTGTTGATTACTTAATTTTTTCAGTATGCTGTGTGCAAGCCCCGTGGAACTGTCAGTCACAGTGAATTGTTAAAGTGGAATAAGACGGTGAAAAAATGTCAATACAGTCTAGTCCACCACTGTGATTTAAAGTAACATAATCTCGGAAATGTAGTTCTTTAGATGGTTCTTGATATTAATCCTTGTTACAATCTCAGAACTGCCAACCTAGTGCTTATACTACTGTTTTTGTCTACACTTGTTTAGATTGCACTATACGGGTGTCTTCCGAAAAACCTTACAAGCGTCTGATGTGTTTTCCATCCATAGAATGAATCCAGAATCTATGCCCAATATCTTCAGTACACAGCCTTGTCCTTTGGATGATTGCAGACTGGGGATCAGCCACAGTTATTGTTCACAACCTTTCTTTGTTTGTGTCTCAGGTACTTGTAACAAAACATGCCTTTTGGTTATGAAAGTACCTGCCAATGTGTGCTGTTAGGAAACTCGGCAAACTGACTGGCAATTGTTGTTAGATGATTTTCTTATTCTCTGCCGAGACTACATATTAACATAATAATACTTGCAATTCATTTAAAGAGCTCAGATTTAATGAATGTTATGGATTGATCCAGGACCTAAAAGACCTGTAACAACAATACTGATCTTCTCACATTTGACTTCACTGTAGACCTTGACGCGCAGCTCATGCCCTATTTATGAATTGCATGTCTCTAGTACAAGTCAGCCAAAGTGTTGCCGATAACGTGTACTCCTATACGTTGGTGGCCCAATGTATGTACTACATGGACACACAGTAGCTAATCCTTAAGATCAGCCACCCTCCCCCACAATATCTTGTGTTTTATGGTGTTCCCTTTAGATTCTCTAAACCCATTCAGCTTCCAATGATTAAGATAATCATTGTAGGACTGAACACAGTAATATGAGTAGCAGAGTATTAAAGTCAGTCTTCCTATCTCTGTGTGTTGTAGCGCTAAAATAAGGGCTTTGAGTTCAGCCAACTGAGCTGTGCAGTCCCCTAGGGTCTGCGTGTAAGTATTTTTAGGGTGGAAGACTCCTTACTTCATTACTCCACTCACAGCTGTGCAAGCGGCTGAGTATTGATGTTTGGTGCCTACAGCGGGTTGTGCCGAACCATCAGTAGAAATGACAGTATGGTATTTTTCTAAAGGCAAAATATTTCGAGGAGTTCATACTGGAGGAATTCTTGTGTCTGGAGTTTCGGATCAAAGATGTAATCAACATCAGCAGCGGTCAGAGAGGTTGCCCACTGAATCCAACGTGGATGTAATGCTTTAGCGTTAGGAATGCTCGCTTTTGTGACGGCCTCTAAGGCTGCACCGGGGTAACGACAATGATGTATTTCCCTTGGACAAGTGGCCTCTTCTTTATGACAGCCATCTGAACTGCAGTTAGAATTTTTTCTGTTGGTGCAAAACGTAGTTCTGCATTGGAGTATAAGTGTGATTTCTATGCTATGGGCACTGTCTCATCTTCATTGATGATGACATAAGTAAACCCAATGGCACCAGCAATTATTCTGATGACCAAATTTGTTTTATTGTCACGTGTGTGCAAATGTTTAGCTTCCAGCATGTCCTGTTGCAATTCCCTAAGGATGCGTGTGTGTTCAACTGTCCAGTGTCTGATAGAAAAATCTGGACATGTTAAGTCATAAAGTGGCTTGATGCGCTGTGCATAGTCAGGAATGTATGTTCTGCCAAAATTGAAGATACCAAGCAAAGACTGTAGTTTCTTTAGAGTGTTTGGTGGGTGCAGTTGTGCACACTTCTCTAGGAAGTGCTGGGCCAGGCTCTTTCCTTCATTCAATAGCTCGTATCCCAGGAACAATACACTGAGAAAGGCAATCCTACTTTTCTTAAAGTTTAATTTATAATCAAGTTCTGGAAACCCCAAAATTATTCGATCGACCCTTACAAGATGAATGTTCAGTTCGTCGTCTGTGAGATAAATGTCGTCCACCTAGGATAACGCCTCGGGATCAATATCATGTAATATTGATGTTACTCGATCTGAGAACAGCCCTGGACTATTCTTATAGCCCTGGGGTAAACCGCAAAAGCGTTTTTGTGAGCCAAATGAGAATTAACTCAGGTCCCGACTTTCTTCCTCTAAATTCTGACAGAAGAACCTGTTGGAAATATCCAACGTTGTTTTATATTTTTTTGCGCACTATATTGTTTATTAGTGCCGTGCTGTGTGAAGTTTGTATAGCATATGTACGTGTATGGCTGTGTAAATGTCTGTAATCTAGGACTATTCTATAGGAATGGTCTGGCTTCGCATCCAGGAATAATGGGTTCTTCATAGAAGAGGCACAGGGCTTAACTATCCCTGATATTCTAGCTGAGTGAGGATCACCCTCAGTGGAGCTTTATCCTGGTGTTTAACTGGATATTGTGTCTGAGGCTGGGGTGTAGATCTGATAGGTATTATAACATGGAGAATCCCTGTCCCAACCTACATGAATGCGGTATAACGCAGGTGCCTGCACTAGAACCCATTTGCCAGTGTAGGCTCCCTTTTCCGCCTCTGGAACAAAGTTAGAGAAAGAAGGCAAAATGACATTTTTGACATATCGTGACCTCTGCTGCGCTATCTAACAGTGTCACTACCCACATCTTGTTCTTCAGCAATGTTCTCAAGTGTACTGGCATTTTTAACCGATAGTGCTGCTACTTTTTTCTTTTTAAACTGTGGCTTTTGTTGTGAAGTCTTCTCTTCTTTTTTTGACTGTAGACTGTATTGAGTCTTTCTTTTGTTTCACGTATTCAGGACGTCGGTCAGGACGGCCCCATCTCGCGCTACGCCTATCCGGTGCGTCCTGAAATGAACAAGAGGGACGTGAATCAGTATATCTATTAGGAGTTATTATATTCTCCCTGTTTCTGAGAGTGTATCTCCTTTCAGAGTTCTCCGGATGTGGAGAGTCTGCTCTCTGCTTCTGTCTGTCTTTAAATTGTCTTGGCTTATCCCAGCACTTTTTAGAACTCTCATGTGTCTGTTTCGTACCTTCCTTAGGGGCGGTACTCAGTACTTCTAGCTTCTTTGGCTTGGCTCCCAGACTATCCTGACCTATACTAGTATAGGTATCGGAAATAATTTTCGGTAGCTGTCTCTCTTGTTCCAAATGTGGAGTTTCTCAGAGACTATGGCGTATAGCCAGTGCTACTGCTTCCCCTTTAATGTTACTGAGTATAATTGAGGAAACTGCATCAAAGTTATGCATTAGTTTCATCCCCAATGTGCTGCCCCATGCTAGTTCTGAATTTGTTTTAAAACTTCCGGTAAATTGGCAAGTGTCGGGGTACCATGTGTGGTGGTATAAATTGCAGCGAAGACTGTACCCCATGTGGCGCAGTCATTCACTGAGGGAACCATCCCAAAGGGAAAGCACATTGTGAGAATTCTATGTTTCTCCTGTGGTCCCGTATGGGGAAACACAGCTTCCAGCTGATGTGTTTTCTGGACTATCCAGTATGGTATTTTCTCCCGCTCTGTTGGTACTTTACCCATAATAGCACTGTTTGTGGATTAATCCAGTAGCCAATTGGTATCCAGCAGGTGCTGGTGGTGCTGGACGAGCTGGTTTTTTCTGTTCAAAGTCCTCATTACGAACTGAACAAGCCATCTGTAGAGTGTTACTATCTCATCGTATAAATTTCACAGATCTGCTGCTTGCATATTTTGTATACCTGGGTGAGGTGTGTATGTGGCAAACATGGGCCACGTTGGTCCATCATTACCTAAAGGACCTAATCTCACGCATTGTATTACATGTGGTAGGGCGGCGCCTTCAAACCAGTTCTGATTCCCTTGATACTTGAGCGGTATTTCATGATACTGGAATGCTTGGTACCATTGAGGTATATTAGCAATTTTATATGTGTGAAATGTGACTGTTCTCTGACCCAAGAGTGAAATGTTTCTGTTTGGTAACCTTCATAAGCTTCTACTATGAAGGTGACATCCCCGCCCTCTTCTGTAACCCCATGCGTGACTAGATGTAATGTTAATGCTTGTCTAGCATTTTCAGGATTGTCTATGGCGTTAGCCATATTGTAAAATGAGTGAAGAGCTGGAACACCAAGTGGGGAGTAAAGTCCATTTATGAGTTCGAGCTCGAGCAACCTACAGCCTAATCAGGTGTTCCCTGTTCAGCTGAGGAGGATCTTCCCAAAGACCACGGACATCTCCATATAATGGTACTTAGGGTACCTGTTGTCTGTGAGACAGTGATAGTCGGGGTATCCGTAAATTAGTGCCTAAACTCCATCGTTGGTGGTGCCATGTTGTAGTTGGACTCTTTCTCTAGGCAAGACTGCTGGTTTAAGGATGACAGTACTTATGTTTGTAGGTGACTATGCCTATCCTACAACAAGTTGCAACTGTAGTCCCAACCCTTCCGGCTCACTAGCAGTACCTCACCAAAAACCCAAACAGTTAAAGGTGATTTGTGGCAGCCTTTACACATGGACTCAAGAGTATGACATCTCAGGGAGTGTCGTGGTTAAACAGAGATCACTTCTTTCTCACAGACATATCATGTCTCAACCAAACACAGGCAATAACGAAGATGCACAATAGTTTTTATTTAATACAATTTGCAATATGCATTAAATCTCATGGGCTGCAATGATTAGGATAACGAAAAGTGCAAGAGAAAGAATTGTAAAAACAAGAGTCATGATTATGAAGACCCCCACCATCTTGCAGTCACATAGTGTGTAATATGTCCTATTACCCTATTCTGATAGGCCTAACCTTCTACCTAAAGGACAGCTGGGTATGTTAACCCTGATCTGCCAATGCCACGTCCCTGAGAAGAACCCCCAACCCTTGTTACCTTGGAACGAGGTCTCTAGCTTAGACTCCGTAGGAACACGAAGTCCGGGTCAGCGTCAAGGCGACGTGTAGCATCGATAGCAGCGATGGTATCTGGTCGGAATGCCTCTGATTATCTGTTTAAAGTGAGGTGTATTTCTACAGATCTACTTGGACCCCTGACGTAGGTTGTTCCCAAACAATAGATAACACAGCATGCTTGGGATGGTAATTAATATAAAAAATTCCCTCAAAAGCATGAAGAGGGAAAGTACCTAATGTGAACACCTACAGTTTGTTTGTCTTCGTCGCTTGATTTGACGCCTTAGTGCGGTGGCACTGATAACATAAACTTAAACAAATGGCCTAACTATAAACACGGCAGCCATCTTAGAAGAATTAATTAAATAAATGGGCTAAGACAGAGCAAGCTAAGTAGTTTAAATGTCACTAGGTGATGGGGGCATGAGTCTGCAAGCCAAAGGCTAAGCTAACTCCTGTTATCCCATTGAAACAAACTAGAATTCACTACAAGTTCTACCATTTGAGTAGTCCCATAACACTTTTAAAGTCTAGTCTCCTTTTTTATTTCTGAGTTTTCTTGTTAACTGTAGTCAAGGTGAACCAATTTGATTATGTTTGGCAAGGGAAGGCGCTGTCCGACTAATGGACCAGACCCCCTTCCGCTTCTGTCCTAAGTGTCATTCAAAGTATCCTTATACAGACCAGCACCTGGTCTGTAATCTGTGTTTATCACCTGAACACAGGGAGGATACTTGCGAGGCTTGTCGAGCGTTTCGATCGAAAAAGACCCTAAGAGATCGACGAGCAAGAAGACTGCAAATGGCGTCAACACCGAGAGAGCAACTTGACGTCAGAGAGGAGGAAAGCATTTCCATCCAGGGATCGGACTCGGACGAATACGAAAGTGACCGAACCTCGACGGTGCAGCGAACAGTGAGTAAACCTTCCCCGTCCAAAACTCACACAAAGATATTTAAGGCCAGGGGGACGCCACCGCCAACAGGCCATGGCCTAACCCATCGAAAAGAAGGTGACCAAACATCGGTACCGAAAAAGGCCAGGGATTTGCCGAAGACTTCCGACTCCGGTCGAGATTCCGGCACCGAACAATCTCGACACCGAGAGTTCAACTCACCCAAAGTGAGAAAAATATCTTCGGAAACGAAAAAGACTATATCTGAAACCTCGGTACTGAAAAAAGCGGCTTCGGAGCCGAAAAGAAGCTCTTACACAGAAGAGCAAGGACTTTCCAGCCAAATGAAGGAAAGAGATAGATTTGAGCAGGAATTAAGTATGGAAGAACCGGACCATACACAAAGGAGGTTGCATATCCAGAAAGAGACTGGAAAAATACAAACTTTACCTCCAATCAAATCTAAAAGGAAACTTGCATTTCAGGAGACAGAAATGCAGCTTAAGGCAAAGGTGGTTAGAGAAAAATCCCCACCACCAAGGTTTTCACCAAAACCATCCCCACCGCACTCACCACAACTGTCACCATTGGGAACACCTCCAATGCAGTCACCCACGCATTCAGGGATGACACAGGATGATGCTGATGCATGGGACTTATATGATGCACCAGTATCGGATAACAGTCCGGATTGTTATCCAACAAAGCTGTCACCTCCAGAAGACAGTACTGCATATACGCAGGGATTATCCAGGACAGCTACGTTCCACAACGTAGCAATGTACTCGGAGCCAATAGAGGATGATTTCCTGTTTAACACCTTAGCATCTACCCACACCTCCTATCAGAGTCTGCCAATGCTCCCGGGTATGCTCAAACACGCAAAACAAGTATTCCAGGAGCCAGTTAAAGGAAGGGCTATCACGCCTAGGGTTGAGAAGAAGTACAAGCCTCCCCCAACAGATCCTGTGTTCATAACACAACAACTTACACCGGACTCAGTGGTTGTAGGGGCAGCAAGAAAGAGAGCAAACTCTCAATCGTCAGGAGACGCTCCACCGCCTGACAAAGAGAGCAGAAAGTTTGACGCTGCGGGCAAACGGGTGGCAGCACAAGCAGCCAATCAATGGCGGATTGCTAATTCGCAAGCCCTACTTGCTCGCTACGACAGGGCACACTGGGACGAGATGCAACACATCATACAGCACTTGCCCAAGGAACATCAGAAACGTGCTCAACAGGTTGTGAAAGAAGGACAGGCCATCTCTAACAACCAGATAAGGTCCGCACTAGACTCTGCAGACACGGCAGCACGAACAGTCAACACGGCGGTAACCATTCGCAGGCATGCATGGTTAAGAAGTTCTGGATTCAAGTAGGAGATCCAACAAGCCGTGTTGAACATGCCATTTAATCAAGAACAGTTATTTGGGCCGGAAGTTGACACAGCAATTGAGAAGTTGAAAAAAGACACGGACATGGCCAAAGCCATGGGCGCGCTCTATTCCCCCCAAGTCAGAGGCACCTTTAGGAAACCACAATTTAGAGGAGGTTTTCGACAGCAAACATCAGAACCTTCCACCTCTCAAACCAGACCCACCCATCAGGCACAATATCAAAGGGGAGGGTTTTCTGGTTCCTATAGAGGACAATTCCCAAGAGGAAGGGGAAAGTTCCAAGCAACCAAGCCACACCGAACAGTGACTTCGATGTCACAAAACCCCAACACTTATCACCAGTGGGGGGGAGGCTAACCGCATATTTTCAAAACTGGACACACATTACCACAGACGCATGGGTCCTATCAATTATCCAACATGGTTATTGCATAGAATTCACAAAATTCCCGCCAGATGTGCCACCAAGAACACACAATCTGTCCAAACAACACTTAGCCCTATTACAAATAGAGGTCCAAGCACTATTACAAAAACAAGCAATAGAACTAGTACCCAATCATCAGAAAGGAACAGGCGTCGACTCACTATATTTCCTAATTCCAAAAAAGGACAAAACGTTAAGACCCATCTTACATCTCAGAACACTGAATCTCTTCATCAAATCAGACCACTTCCACATGGTAACACTTCAAGACGTGGTTCCATTACTAAAAAAGGAGGAATACATGTCAACATTGGATAACAAGGATGCGTATTTCCACATACCCATCCATCCTTCCCACAGAAAATACTTAAGGTTTGTAATGCACGGCATACACTATCAATTCAAAGTGCTACCGTTCGGGATAACAACAGCCCCAAGGGTATTCACAAAATGCCTAGCAGTAGTAGCCGCTCACATAAGGAGACAGCACATGCACGTATTCCCATATTTAGACGACTGGCTAATCAAAAGCAACACTCAATAACAGTGTCTTCTTTACACGCAATACGTCATAGAAACTCTACACAAACTAGGGTTCTCTATAAATTACCAGAAATCAAATCTGCAACCATCCCAAATACAACAATACTTGGGAGCAACACTGAACACACAAAGAGCAATTGCCACTCCAAGTCCACAAAGGGTCCAAGCGTTCCAAAATGTAACATCAAGCATTCAGTCAAACCAACACTACCCAGTAAGGTTTGTAATGAAACTTCTAGGCATGATGTCTTCATGCATAGCCATTGTCCCAATTGCAAGACTACACCTGCGGCCCTTACCACAGTGCCTAGCAAAACAATGGACACAAGCACAGGGTCAACTTCAAGATCTAGTGTTGATAGACCGCCAAACACACTTCTCGCTTCAATGGTGGAACCCTATAAATTTAAACAAAGGGCGTCCATTCCAAGACCCAGTGCCTCAAGCTGTTATCACAACAGATGCTTCCATGATGGGGTGGGGAGCACACCTCAACAAGCACAGCATACAGGGTCAATGGGACCACAGCAAAAACAACTTCACATAAATCATTTGGAACTGCTAGCAGTGTTTCTAGCATTAAAAGCATTTCAACCACTGGTAGCCCACAAACACATCCTTGTCAAAACCGACAACGTGACAACAATGTATTATCTCAACAAACAAGGGGGTACACACTCATCACAACTGTGTCTCTTAGCACAAAAGATTTGGCATTGGGCAATTCACAATCACGTTCGCCTGATAGCACAATACATACCAGACATTCAGAATCAGTTAGCCGACAATCTCAGTCGAGATCACCAGCAAATTTATGAATGGGAAATTCATCCCCAGATCCTACAGGATCACTTCCTACGTTGGGGAACACCAAACATAGATCTATTCGCAACCAAAGAAAATGCAAGACGCCAAAACTTCGCGTCCAGGTACCCACACCCTCAATCCAAGGACAATGCACTATGGATCAGTTTGTCAGGCATATTTGCTTACGCTTTTCCCCCTCTCCTGCTCCTTCCTTATCTGATCAACAAACTAAGTCAAAACAAACTCAAACTAATACTCATAGCACCAACCTGGGCTCGCCAACCGTGGTACACAACACTGTTGGACTTATCAGTAGTACCCCACATCAAATTACCAAACATTCCAGATCTGTTAACACAACACAAAAAACAGACCTGACACCCAAATCCAGCATCGCTCAATCTAGCAATCTGGCTCCTGAAGGCTTAGAATTCTGACATTTAAATCTCACACAAGAGTGTATGGAGGTCATTAAACAAGCAAGAAACCCTACAACAAGACATTGTTACGCAAACAAATGGAAAAGATTTGTTTGCTACTGCCACACTAATCAGATTCAACCACTACATGCCTCCACAAAGGACATTATAAGCTACTAATTACACTTACAGAAGTCTAATCTAGCATTCTCTTCCATTAAAATCCATCTCACTGCAATCTCTGCCTATCTGCAGATTACACATACAACATCACTTTTTAGAATCCCAGTCATTAAAGCATTTATGGAGGGACTAAAAAGAATCATACCCCCAAGGACACCACCAGTTCCTTCGTGGAACCTTAATATTGTATTAACACGACTCATGGGCCCACCATTCGAACCCATGCATTCGTGTGAAATGCAAAATCTGACTTGGAAAGTAGCCTTTCTAATAGCTATCAGATCACTTAGAAGAGTAAGTGAGATACAAGCATTTACTATTCAGGGACCCTTTATACAAATACATAAACATAAAGTAGTTCTACGTACAAATCCAAAATTCTTAACAAAGGTCATATCACCATTTCACCTAAACCAAACTGTGGAACTCCCAGTCTTCTTTCCCCAACCAGACTCAGTAGCCGAAAGAGCCTTACATACATTAGACATAAAAAGAGCATTAATGTATTACATTGACAGAACAAAACAATTTCGTAAAACAAAACAATTGTTTGTAGCCTTCCAAAAACCTCATGCAGGTAATCCTATATCCAAACAAGGCATCGCCAGATGGATAGTTAAATGTATTCAAATTACTGTGTAGATGTGTTAACAACGCAACAAGCCACAGTAGGACAGGCTGTATTAAGAACATTATTTCAGACAACTTCAACTCCTACAGGCTAAACCACCGCTTTTTGGGGAGATTACTTCTTGTTAGTCTATGCACAGCATGTGTATCTGCAGCTACACATGCCACCGAACGGAAAATGTCACTTACCCAGTGTACATCTGTTCGTGGCATGAGACGCTGCAGATTCACATGCGCCCTCCCACCTCCCCAGTAGCCTGTAGCCGTTCTTAGTTGAATGAAAATTGTAAATATGTAAATAAATATTCTTTTAATACACATTAAGTACATACATAACTACTCCATTGCATGGGCACCTCTAATATACTCACAACTCCTACCTCACCCTCTGCGGGGAAAACAATCTAAGATGTAGTCGACGCCCATGTGCAATGGAGCCGAAAGGGAGGAGTCACTCGGTCTTGTGACTCGAAAAGACTTCTTCGAAGAAAAACAACTTGTAACACTCCGAGCCCAACACTAGATGGCAGGATAATGCACAGCATGTGAATCTGCAGCGTCTCATGCCAAGAACAGATGTACACTGGGTAAGTGACATTTTCTATATGTTGCCTAAATAGAAGAGTTAATTTGCCTTTTTTGAAAATGGAATCTACCAATACACTGTAAGATATATGTTAGGTGTTAAAAGATTATTGCATTGCTGTCTTAAATGCATTGTTGAAGCTTGGAGATTCTGATATGGCTTATCCACTGAGATAGTATGCATTTTCATAATTAATGGCATACCTCAGAAATATTTTTTATATATTAGGCTTGTTTTTATTTAGCAATTACGCAACAACATGTCTTTAATTGAATTTTGGAGATAAAATGCTCAGTTTGAGTGTCATAAGTATACTAATTGTTGGAAATTGGACTATTACTTGTGTGGCCAGCACAAGTATTAGTTCCCCAATTGTTCTCAGAGGGAACCACACCCCCCATTGCAGCTCTGGACTCTAACAGAGTAGCGAGGCACAGAAGTCTAAGGCCTATCAAGGGAGATGGTGTGGGCTAGTAAACACCAATCGCTTCCAGGCAATATTAACACTTAATACATGATTGTCCGGTCTGTATTTTTTCTTTAGAAAATGGGTGAGAGCATTTATTATGCACCCACTACTAAATACTGTGCAGTAATTTACAAATCTACATTGGCAGATGGAACACACCATAGATGACATCGTGTAGCCACTGGTGACCCCCTAGAGGGGTTACCCAATCATGTCAAGTGAGCTCCAACAGTCATGGTGTACTAATGATATTACATTGGCATGAAACACTGTCATAGTTGCAATACTAGTGGATCAAAAACATATGCAATCATCAAGAACATCCAATAAAATCATTTATCAGAAATAAACTTAATGTTGGTGCATTGTGTCATATACTTGGCATTGGACTGTAATGGTCATCACAGGCCCAAGAAGGCATCATGGTAAAAAAAAATGGCATGTTGAAAAAGCATTGTAGTGTAACCATATAACCGTACACACATGACAGTGCATAACACGTTTTTAGGTCTTCCAGGCCTTTTAATGCATTACCATACACAAGACCCCTAGAGGACAAACTACTCCCAGCTGTAGAGCCAGTGTTGTTAGTTCTTGAGACCCATCCTAAGTCCAGAGCTGTCCAAATACAAGACCAAATTCAGCCTAGTGCTGATCAGTATCACCTAAAAACCAGCCAAAGTTGCATCTCTCAAATTATGCAAAAATAGCCTTAGTTTAATTCTAAATTTTATTCAATTTATACATTGCAGGAGGATATTATTTGGGCACTGGTGTCTGCAACCATGCCTCAATTCTGTTAATAACTACTAATTTTCAAGACCTGTCCCCACTGTGTTCTAAGTCACGCTCCGGTCACCACAGATCCAAATCTTAATCTGGAATTTATGAATTAACTCTACAAGAGCAGAAGGTAATCCACCCTAATGTAGCCTAAGAACAGAAACCTCTGCGTGTTTCAGCAGTATGGCTCCAAAAAACAATATTGAACAGATTTTGCAGAATTAACACAGCACAATGTTACGCATATTTAGAAATATCCCCTGTGTTAAAGCGATTCCAACACAACTTGTTTGGCAAGGTTTACATTCCATTTTCCTACACATTCAAATAAAAAACAATTTCACAATCACAATATGGAGCCATAGTAAAAAAAAAATATTGAGGCAATTTGAAAAGCAGTTTTCATGCACTTAAATGTGAAGGGTCAGTGTGAACACTTCAAAGACTAGAAGTGTCCTGCTGCAAGGGGGTGCTGCAGTAGAACATGAGACCTATGCCCTCTGAGTTGAAATGTACTGAAGTGGCCAAAAAAGAGACAGTCACTTACTGTGACCAGCTCCCAGACTTGGCTCCAAAGTCCTTCACCATGACCACTTACTCTGCTGGTAAAAATTATAGAGAATGTTTGTCCTTTTCCTCGTGTTGCAGAGAACACTTGACTAAAGCTCCCAGCCTTTGCAAGCAAGAGATGAGTTTATTTGTGTGTCAGATGAATGCAAGGCTGTTGGAGCAGAAAGGAAAAGGACAATTTTTCCCAGAATGTTTGGTGACAAACTTTCCCAGCATCTGAACACTAACACATCTCTGCTGATACTGTCATCACTTCTCTTGTCCCATCTCACTCTGTTCCCCTACATCATTAGCACTGTCCCACTCTTAAACCACTGCTGACCTGGGCAGTCTCTAAGGCTTTCAGTAGGGGTGCCGTGAAATATTCTGTTGTGCTCCTGGAATTGGCACAATTTTGTCGACTCCACGTTAGTCTTGTAATACATACTTTGTGCCAAATTCTACCAGTCGCTGCGTGGCGGAATTTTCTTGTCATGTGCGGTTCCAGAACAGTAAGTTGGCGAGCGCAAGTGAGATTTGGCGTCCCATAGTGCAATATCCAGTCACTGGGATTACTTCTGGCGAGATTTTTCTAACACAGGCAGTCACGACTGTTCACTGTCAGATGACTGATGTTTGAATAGAAAATCTTCTTGTGCGGCAGCAAAATCAACTCTACTAGCTACAATCTGGCGCCCTGGTTGATGCCGTTCGTGCTGATTTTTCAGTGCAGAATATGCTTCTAGCACTAAATCACAGAGCAAGCAGCGCCAAATGCTTATTTCTGCCCATTGGTTGAACTCAGCTGAATCTCTCAAAGTTTTTTTGTAACTCTGCAGAATTCGGCAAAGTCAAAAGTTCCACCCACCCCAAACTTTAAGTATGCATCTTCATGCTCTTAACTGTATTTCTCAACAATGACTTTAAAACCTTAAGTAATCCATGTGAGCGAAGCATTCCCTCTTTACATTTCACATGTTTTACATCATCCTGCATATCCTAAGAGCGTTTCCTTTCCCTAGATGATGTCAGTCAATTATTGTTTGTATAGCGCAGCACTATCACTCCTGGGGTTATTTAGGCACTGGGGTTAGTGAAGTGTGTGTGTGTGTGTGTGTGTCAGCCAAGGAGGTGGAGCACAGATGTCTGGCGGGTTGATGGAAGTTCACGCTGTGGCTGATGTTTGCCAGTCCTTGATCGTGTAAGGGTTTGTCGGCCTGCGTGAGTCTCTTGAACTGGCATCTCTTCTGGATGGGGAGCCAATGGAGGTTTCTTAGGTGGGGGGGTGATGTGGGTTAATTTGGGAAGGTCTAGAATGAGTCTGGCTACTGTATTCTGTATGATCTAGAGTCTCTTGAGGAGTGGGGTGGAGATGCCCAGAGTAGAGTGTGTTGCCATAGTCCAGTGACTGGTGATAAAAGTCTGGGTGATGGTCTTTCTGGAGCTGACGGGGATCCATCTGAAGATTCTGCAGAGCATGCAGAGGGTTTGGAAGCAGGAAGAGGCGACTGCATTGATTTGGCACTTTATAGTGAGTTTGCTGTTTAGGATGATGCCAAGGTTGTGTGCGTGGTCTGTTGGAGTGGGTGTGGGTCAGAGCTCAGACAGCCACCAGCTGTTGTCCCAAATGGATGGGCTTCTTCTGGAGATCAGTACTTCCGTCTTGTCCGAGCTGAATCTAAGGAGTTACTTCTTATCCAGTTGGTCATAGCATTGAGGAAGTGTGTTCTAGTGGTGGTGGGGGCGGTCTTCGGTGAGTGAGAGGATGAATTGTGTAGCATCTGCCTACGATATGATGTTGAATCTGTAGGATTTGACTGTGTCAACAAGGGGGTGTCATGCAAGTGTTGAACAGGGTGGGGCTGAGGGACGATCCTTGGGGTACAGCGCAGATGATGATGATGATGTTTCATTTGGAGGCGAAAGGAAGTAGGCGGATTACCTGCATACACCTTGTAAGCAAGGGGGCGATCCACTTGAGGGCGTTCCCTTGG
This sequence comes from Pleurodeles waltl, assembly GCF_031143425.1. NCBI lineage: Eukaryota > Metazoa > Chordata > Amphibia > Caudata > Salamandridae > Pleurodeles > Pleurodeles waltl. The sequence continues at coordinate 162,379,742 of NC_090449.1, forward strand.
ATGCTCATGCTGATGCTGTTGAGTAGGTTGTGGTGTTAAATACTGCTGTTCTAGGAGGATCAGGGCTGCTGTCTCCCCGCAGTCGAGGAGGGCTCTGATGTGGTTCTCTATCAACATGCTACTCTAGTACAGTACAGATTGTGAACTAACTTGACTTCAGCTCTGGCTGAGTTCAGATTGTGGGTAGGCATTGATGATGGGAACAACTGAGAACCCTAAGGGTGAAGGCAGTAAGAGTTTCTTATAGTGCTCATCATTAAGGTGTTCAGTCAAAATGCATATCAAATCCTAGGCCTCTGGAAAGTGCACAAAGCAATTGTCCTATGAATGCCAATTGTACATAAAAGCACTACTATGCATGTGCATCAGAAAGCTGGGTCATGCCCATTTTTTCTTGCCCATCTAGGCGAGGTGCCGAAAGGGCTGTAGGTGTCCCTTTTCTCTCCAAATCTTTCTGAAATACTCAGTTCATATATCCCACATCACCTCTTTCCTCTTAAGAACCAGTTTTCATCCTCTCATTTTGTTCGCATTTCCTTTCACCAGTGTAGAAAAAAAGGGTATCCAGGTGGATCCTGCAGCTGCTGTTTAGCCTGATCTAGGATCCTCGCCAGCATCAGTGAAATATGTTGACTTTGTCCCAGTGTAATTTGCTGACACTAGGACTCAATCAGTAAATGTTACTCATTGTCGGCTTTCGTTTCAGAGCAGCAACCTGGAGGAAAAGAAGAGGGATTTTCTTAATTTCACAACCAGCTAGGCCTAAAACAAAAAGGCTTACTTAAAGGTCGATTAGCCTCCCTTTTGTTGGAATTTCTTTCTAGCTTAGAGCTGTGTGGAGCCTGACACCTAGATTTCAATGCATTGGAGGGAAAAAAAGACACTCTGCTTACTATCACTTCACAAGCGCTTTGGAGGCACAATGTTTTGGAGCAAGGTTACAACCACACAGGCTATTAAATCAAACTTGAGGAAGTTTTTTTGTACAGTGCACATTCTACTCTAAGGTATTTGAAGGTGTTCTCATATGTGACGAACAAAAAAAGAAAGGGAGGCGGGCTGTAATAAAGTGTTTTTCTAGCATCACATATTTTGGTCAGGAAGGAAAACTAGGATTAATCCCACATATCCAATTTCATACTGTGTAATCCAGCCAGTAAATGGTAACTCTTTGAAATATTATATGTTAAAACTTTGTTCTTAACATTTGGAGGAGTGCACCAGAACTCAGACTTTATGTTTGACAGTTTGACATAGCGTGAACATTGTCCCAGGGCATAAGAGTGCTTCACAAAAAACGGAGACTTAATTACAAATAGAAAATAGATCTCTCAGCAAGAATGTAGGGAGAGGTCTTTATCACATCAGTGGTTACATCCTGCACACAGGCTTCGGGGATAGATTCTACATTGTCTGTGTGGTATTCTGTCTGTAAAACACAGCGTTTATTTAAATCAGAATGTTGTAGGTAGAATGTTTATAGGATTTAGAACTCTGTATGAGAAGCTGAGTCTTACAACTAAGACTGTACTCAGGAGTTCGTAATCACAAGGACCTGGGTGAGTTTGATGATTTTCAAGGCACTGTGAGTTTATTTATTTTGATTGGTAAAAGCTGTTACTCACCCTTGCGATTTATACCTCATGCATCCTTATCTCGCAGTCCTCGCGTGTCACATTAATCTTAATTCGTGATGGCGTGTGCAACATTCCACAGGCTACTGTGCACAGTCCGGCGGCAGCTAAGCAGTGAACCTGGAAGTGCTTAGATTTACGTTTCCAAAGGCGAAGCAACACACACGATGGTGCACGTGTGTGATACATACTCTGTTTTCCCAGAAACAGGGTCTTTAAAGTAAGCTGTGATACACAAACACATGATTAACTGATTAACTGTGTGTTTAGCGTTTGGGAGTTTCGGTCACACGTGTACCATTTTTTCTCATCAGCCAATAAAGGTGTACTTCATTTATATTTTACACAGTAGTGATGTGCACACCTTAATCTAAGTGTTTACAGTGTTTGACTAACCAAGGAGATCCACATATTAGGTGGGCTAAATTGAAAAAGGTATTTTTACATAATGCACATGTATGTGGTGTTTCACTGAGTGCAGAATGGAAAGTTTAACTATTACTTTATTGGTTAGGATCAGAAGGCCAAGAAGTATTTGAACATTTGCCAGATCTACACAACAGTGAAGCTGATCATTTAAATGAATTTGAGGTATTTCTAGCCAAATTAGACAAACTTTATCTACCTAAAGTGAGTACTATTTTGGTGCGCTATCACTTTGATAGATGAATGCAAAGATCGCAAGAATTAGTTGAATCTTGCATCATTGACCTAGGAAGCTTAGGTGTTACTTGTAAATTTGAAGGATTATTAGAAGAACGAATACATGATCAATTTATGCTGGGATGTAATGTAGAAAAAATTAAGGATGAACTTTGGCAAAAAGGTAATCCTACGCTGGATGAAGTACTAATGGTGACTAAGCGCATAGAACACTCTTGCTTGTGTCAAAGTACTAAAAAAAGAGATTGAAGTAGGCATTTCTGAGAAGGTACAGGCCGTAGTAGAGACTTCTACTAAACAAATGGGTAGTACTTCTACTAAATGCAGCACTTATACATCCCTTTACAGCAAAATAATGGTCAGAGGGAAATGTTTTCATTGTGGAAGTGGTGAACGTCTTGCTAACAATAAATCCTCTCCTGCCTGGTCTGTCTGTCTTGCAGTTGCAAGAAAATTGGATACGTTGCAAAATATTGCAGATCGTCAATAAAAAATCAAGGATGTAAAAGAAGTTGGGTTGGATGAGAAAGATATTTTTGACTATGAATATGAGAAGTTACATTGCGGCAAATGTGTACTTCAGATAAATCACAAAAATAAAAGGGGCCCGTCCTGTTGACAGTGTCTTAGTCAACGGTCAAGCTGTTCAGATGTTGTTTGATTCAGGAGCTAAAATTTCACTTGTGCCGAATAAATTTTATTTGGAGAAACTTAAAGGAAATGTTCATCTTTTACGCCAGATATCAAACCACTTGCTTATGGTGGCCAGCCAATGAAGTTTTTGGGATATTACTGGGGAAGCATAACTGTGGGCAAACCTTATATCTCTTGCAAAGGGGATAGCATAATTAGTTGGTTTCATCAAGGAGATCTGGAGATTTGGCTCGCTCCCAATGGTGAACCCAGGATTGTTTTGAAAGAAAAGGCCAAGACAGAGGGAACAGAACTTACTTCCTTGTCTGATGTTAATATTTGTAGCGTGAATCAGAACAGTGAAATCAGGAACTCATGTCTATGCAAAGAGTTTGCAGAAGGTGTTACTGACAAACTAGGTTGTCTTACCAATTATATACATAATATTACGCTTCGGGACGAAGCTAAACCTGTCTCAAGTAAGCTACAGGGTGTGCCTTTAGCTCTACGTGATGCCATACTCTCACAACTTAGCAAGTAGAAGACTTGAGGGTATCATTGTTAAAACTAATGGCTGCTGGATGGCTTTCACATGTTGTCTTTGTGCATTTGTCCTCTGGTGAAATAAGGCTGTGTGTGGATTTGAGAGGTTTAAATAAGAATGTAGTTGCAGCTAGGTATCCTCTCCCCAACATTACAGAGATGCTAACCTTACTTGATGGGGCTGCAGTTTTTTCTACTATTGATCTTAGGGCTGCATATCACCAGATAAAGTTGTACAATACCTCCATAAATTTGACCTCTTTCATTAGTCCTTTTGGCGTGTTCAGATTCACAAGTCTACCTTTTGGATCGAACTCGACAGCATCAGTATTTCAAAGAGCTATGGAAGATGTATTGTCTGGTATTTCAGGCGTAAAAAAATTACCAAGATGATTTTCTTGTTTTTGGTGCTACCCAAGAAGAACATAACAGGATTAGCAGGTCGTGAGTAGATTTAACGAACAGGGTCTTACTTTGAGAGAGAATAAGTGTAGGTTTAATCGTTCTGAAAATGAATATCTTGGTCACAGGCTTACCAAGGATGATGTTAGACCAAAGGACCAACTGGCGAAAAGTATAGAAAAACTTCCAGACCCTTGCAGGGATGATTTGGTCACATTCTTGGGCATGGCTGACTAATATAATAAATTTGTGCCTGGTTTTGCAAGTCGCATGTGTTACTTGAGAACTCTTCTTAAGAAAGGCTCTACATTTTCTTGGTGCACTCGTTGTGATTCAGAATTTCAGGATGTTAAGAATGCTTTACTTAATGCCAGTACTTAATTTGTGCTTGTTGTTTCCGGTGCTGACCTCCGGCACTTATTTTTGAGGGCCGGGGCTTATTCTTCGGCCTCAAGCATTTGCTGCGAGCAAAAGACACATATGGGAAGGACGGCCGAAGTGAAAAACGGAAAAGCATCACAAAGGGAGAAAATAGAAAGCTGCAAGAGTGAGCTGAAGGGGCAGAGAGTGGCTTTCTATGCATTGAAGAGGCCTGAGATGGCATCAGGATTACGCCGCCTCAGTATTCCATGTTCACACATTTAATTGCAGCAGCCGCATGTTTAAGAGGAGGGCTTTGGGCACCGGCACCTTTTTATTTACAAATTAAGCACTGCTTAATGCTACCTCAATGCAAAGCTTTATATAAGGAGACCATTCAGTTTAGTCACTTATTCTAGTGCCAAGGGGTTGGATGCTGTATTGAAACAGGCTAAAGAGGGAAAGGAAGAAACTATAATGTTCTTGTCCAGGGTGTTAGTAGGTCCTGAAAATCACTATTTGGTGATTGAGAGAGAAGCTCTTTGTTGTATATATTGGGTAATCAAGAAACTTAACAGTTTCTCTGGGGTGGATCCTTTGTGGTTAGGTCAGATCATAAACCCCTGAGAGAAGAAGTGTTCTCTAAGAAGGGTTGGATGCCATTTTTTCTGACATCTATAAGTAAGTAGTTGCATTACAGGAGTACAAATTTGAAGTAGAATGCATCCCGGGGGAGAGAATAAGGTAGCTTACTGCCTGTCACAGTTGGTCACTGAACAAGTGGAAAAAAAGAATGATTTTGAAGATGATCTGTGGGATTTGAAAGATTTTAGTGTCTGTGAAATCACTGAGGGCACAATTAGTGAGGAAACATGAGAAAAATATTTAGCTGAGGATGATTCCTTACGGAAGGTTTTGACACAAATTACCAGTGGGTAGTCTTGTAAAAATAAGTTGTGCATAGAAGTTCGTAAATATTGGAATGTATGTAGTAAACTCTCTTTCAAAGAGGGTCTTCTTTGGAGAGGCACGACGTTAGTGCCTCCAGGTAAAGCTCGAGCAAAAATTATTCAGCTCAGTCATCAAGGTCACCAAGGGATTTCAAAAACTAAAGAAAGGATCAGATTATACTCCTGGTTGCCTGGTATTGATGTATGGGTTGAAAGAGGAGTGCAGGATTGCATCTACTGTAGAACTAGTGGCAAAATATGTAGGACAAGAATTGAACCCACAATGATAAGGGAAAGACCTGTGAAGTAGGAGATATGATGAGAGTAAAGTTGGAGTAGGAAGATACAAGTATGAAGGATAGGATATGAGTATGGATAGTATATAGATTAGAGTATGAAGTAGGAGATATGGTGAGAGTAAAGTTCCCTCAAAAAGGGAAGTCTCCCAAATTCTCTACACCTTTTGCGGTAGTCAAAGTGATACCCAGCACTGTAAAGTTAAGTGATAAATGCATTTGGAATCTGAATAGTTTGGCTGTTGTTCCTAGTGGTAACAAAGACCATGAAGAAGTAAAGTGTGTGAAATGTGATTCTGCAGACCATGGAGAATTAAGGCGCAAAGAAGGTGGTCCTGCTACTCTGAAGAGGAGTGGGTGCATGACCTTACTTCCTAAACATCTTAGAGACTTTGTGTAACAACTTTGTAAGTTTCATTTCTACACATAGTTTGTGTATTGTTATTTTTCTAATTTTCTATATTTCTTGTTTGTATCGCAGTGTATATTCATGATCTTAATATGTTCAGTTTAGTAACAGTCTTATGTTTTCTTAGTTTCTTTGGGAGGGAGGTGTGTGGTACTCTGTATGTAAAACACAGCGTTTATTTAAATAAGAATGTTGTAGGTAGAATGTTCATAGGATTTAGAACTCTGTATGAGAATCTAAAGCAAGAATAGAATGTTGAAGGAGTTGATGTCCTTACTTGGATGGGATGTTTCTTAATGGAATTACATAATAAATGATCATTTCTTTAACAACAATACATGGAATTTTGTGCTTCTTCACAGTCATGTTTGCAGTGAGTAGCCCTATTCCGAATTGTGTGTCAATGGTGTGGAATTCCTATAGCCCGATACCCAGGACATATTGTTTGAGGTCAAGAACAACAAGATTTCATGTTTACTGTGTCCTTGGAACAAGTAGGCCAAAGCCCCTGCACCACAAACCCTTTGGCTGCCAGTTTACAGTACCACATTAAGGAAGACGGAAGAGAATTGTCTGCAGTTGAAATAATATTTTTGTCCATGTTTAAGCTGATTGAACTTGTATTTATGGTTCATTAATGCAAAGCATTTATTACCAGTATGGGTGTTGTAAATTAATGTTGTATACTAGGACTCCACTTTTGACTGTGGATCCGGTAAAAAAAAAAAATTGTACACAAGCTTGCAAAGTTTAACAATAAAAGGCTACGTATAAATTTCCCAGAATGCTCTCTGGTTAAATTCAAATATATGCAGAAGCTTGAAAGCAAGATTGGAGATTCTTAGCTTGCAAAATAAAATTCACACAAAATGCAAATAAGAAAACAAATATGTTGCTAAACTACTATGAAATTTTAGGTATCATTCCTTTGAAGCATCATTTAGTCAAATGTATTGATGCATGCTAATATTTCCAAAACAATACTTCTAATGAAAAATCTGTGTACCCAGTTAAAACAAGATTATGGTAAACCTGGAAATCCTCAAGCATTGGCAAAGCAAATAGGTCTGACATTTGTGCTCAGTTTTTTGGTTTTGCCAATGCTTGCCTTATTTTGACATGGCTTTTGTAAAACTTTATTATTGTCGGAGCTGCCGAGCCCTCACCACGTAACAAACATTGGCAAAAAGCAAAAATATTTTTGTTGTAAAAAACACACTTTAACACAGTAGTTCCTGGCACTGAACACAATTACTTTGTGTACCAGTATGACCTTGTGAATGAGCAGATTGCTATCACAGTGAAACCAGCCAATAGATGGCTAGTGAGAGAGAGTGAATTGTATTGAAAACAAAAAGCCTTGGCTAATGCCAGGCCTAATTTTGGGCCAAATTCACTGGAATTTACTGAAGTAGACCAGAAAATCGTACTACTAGAAAGTATTTGTGGACTGTATTTTAGCACAAGCAAAATGTGCAGATATACTCGTGAAAATCTAATGAGTGTTTACAAGTTCACTTTCTCTCCAGCCACATTCCCCCCCACCCCCCCCACCATGTAAGTAGCTTTACTTCTGCCCTTGTCAGGCGTAAATTTCCAAACAAGCAAGTTAGTTGGTTTACAAAGACTCAAAAGAGCATTCCAACATCTGAAATACTGCTTACTGCCACCTCCAGCCCAGTATGCAGAGCTGCAGAAAGGTGGCAAAATAAGGAAATTGCTAGTATTAAAGACCTGTTATAGTATTAGCCCTGGCATAATCTGAGATGCTATTGTCAGAGCTCTTATATTATGAGATTGCTGATATAATTTGTTGCAGTGCTACACTGCACCAAAAGGACAAGTAGATTTTTTTTTCCAGGACAAGCAGATTTATGAAGCAACCTGTCCCATTGACAAGTACATATTTTATTAAATTCCACACCTGTGGTTTAGTGGCAAGGAGAAGGAGACAAAGGGTGGATATTGGGGCTCAAGAGAAACAAATGCCCATGTTAGATCCAGCCTAAGGAACTCAGTGGTCCTGCGTACCAGTCTACCTGGGAAAAGCTTGCAGGTGTGAACTGAGCTCTGATATTTATCAGGATATGGGCAAATTGTCGTATGTCGGTGAATTCTGTAGCGATGTCAGTGACAGCACTAAGAAAAGTTGTGCTGATAATGACTTCAGTAGGCTCTAAGGTACTCAGCAGGTTTAACTGTGGTCATGTACTCATGTACTGAAAGGAGAAGGATTTCTTAACCACCCTTTTCTGTTTCCCTATTTATTTTATATGTTGTGATTGGGGATCTACACCCTTCACTTCAATAATAAAAATGTAGTTTAAAGTGCATTGGGATTGTGAATAAATTGGAATTGCTGTCACCAATAATTCACATGTAAGCTCACCTGGAAGTTGCTGGATGCTGGAGGACCGCAGTCTCCGGCTTCCTACTGGGTATGGCATCATGCCGCTGAATGAGTGTGACTAGCGTTCCTACCCAGGCCACAAAAAAATAAAATGATTAGCAGAAGCATGAAGTAGGGCTTTCATAGGTAGCGCTTTTACACTATCAATGATTGACTGCCACTACTAAACTGCCTATATTGGCCTGCTGGATGGTTTCCTTAGCAGTGCCGCTGCAAACAAAAGGGTAAAAAAAAAAATGTCACCCGTTTGTGCAGGAGATAGCCCAATGTGGCAACTCTGTGTAGAGCTTAATCTCCAGCCGTTGGTGATCTTGAAGCTACATTGAATAGTGGGAAAGGTGATGATTTTTGGGTCCTCCCCAACCTAGGGTGGGGACCCAGAAGAAGACCTACAGAGACCAAGAACGTCGAGCCGAACTTTCTGGTGGTGGTCCCATCGTCCTAGGACCACCACAGGCTGAGTTATGGTGGTGAAATGTGTTTTAAAAGGAATGCCCCACAAAGCATTATGGGGAGAGTTTCCAGAGTGCAGTGAATGCTGTAGCAGCGATAAGCCCGCTGTGCAAGGGAGAGGCACGTTGATATTTTTCCTTTCATTCTCCCCTCTACTGCGGCCTCATGCCATGTTTTCCCCCTTTATTTAAGGGGGTTGTCTGGTCCCACCCAGGTACCCCATAGATTGCCATCGTAGGAGAGCAACTCAGGCAACCCACCCTTGCTCCTTTGCCAGGTCCCCGTGCTGGAAACAAAACTGCATTCTACCTTGAGATCTGGCAGTCCTTTTGGGTGTCTGCTTGCTGTCGAACAAATTCGCCCAGGGGATGAGTTCCCTGGGTGGAATAGGAAAACTGGGAGGGGGCCCTCGGGCATGCCCTGTCCCCAAACTTGATGATAGAGCTTGCTTGCGCCGCACCTTGTTCCACACCAGGGGAATTGGATCACATTGGCTGCGGAGCCCCATACACCCTCGAGGGAGAAAAATAGGTGAAAGGATGCCAAACTTTAAAATGCCTTACCTCTGGCCCTGTTGGGCCGATTTGAACGATCCTGAGTTCATTGTACTCTTGGTGGCGAGCTCTGTCTACCGTCCACCAGGTGCAGTTGCAACAACCCTCCTTATCTCCAGAGTGGCGCAGTCCTCCAAAAGCTGATCCTCCTGGCCCCCTGCGCCAGTTGTACTTTGTGGTTTTGTTCGTGGGCGCAGAAAAGTCCAGGACTTCCCCCAACTGGTCCTCAGGGGGAGTAGGGGGGCCGGCCTCAGTGGCCCTTGGGGAGTCCCACTGGTACTGGGGTCAACTTAACAGATTCCTGAGTGAGGGTCAGAGAGTTCCTCCTTCCAGTTCTCCATGGCAGTCCCAGGATTCAACAGCATAGTAGTTGGAAAATCTCCCTGTGCAGGGGTTTATAAATGGGAGAGGAAGGTTCCAGAAGACAGACACCCCGAATCAATCCTGGGGTGCCATCACATCACATCACAGCTCCACCCCTGTCCCAACCCTCCTGCATAGCATGTTGGGACAATCCAAAATGGCATCATCCTGGACCCAATGTTCACATCACCTCCTGTGGCCAAAGAGCCACCCCTCACTGACATCACTGCTTGGGCCTTGCACACTAGAATTTCGAGAAGCCCCCCAGTGGGGTGGCTCCAGTTGTCCAGATACTCATTTGTTCAGTGGGCTTGGACAAGTCCATCCCTGGTGCAGTGACACAGCTGGGTGATGATACAGATCATCCCACCCCATCCCTGTCCTCCTCAGGAGCTATCAGAAGTAGTGCAAATTGCTCCTTTTGTTTGAGGGTGGTCTTTGTTCCTGTTGCTGGGAAAATGTAATTACTGAGCACAGCAGGGTGACAAAAGGCCTTGTCTCTGATCCTGAGCTGAACCAGGAAAATAAGAAAACTCTGAATGACTCACAAGATGTACGATTATCATTTTGGAAGTTGAAAATTTGGTTTTCTCGCACAGGTTACTCCCTAATTCAAGAGGTCAGTAGTTGCTGGATGCCAAGGAGAAGAGAAGCTACATCCTAAGGCAGTGCCCTCCCCAAGTGTATAATGGAGTGTCACTATAGTTAAAACAGTAAAGCACCATGACTTTCCTTAATAGTGTACACTAGCCTCATGAGGGTTATCCCAGGTGAATAGCTAACCCTGCAGAGTCACCATTGCGACTGTGCATGACATTAGTCTCCCATATGTAGCTGCTCACGCTTTTGTGCACATGTTCTAGTGTAAAAAGCCAAGTGCCACCTTACTCTTGCTGCATCGCATCAGTCTTATCGTAAAAGGTTGGTTTACCATGTGATTACCCGCAGTAAAAAGTCCAAAAATGATTGTGATCATATAGGCACTATATCCAGGCCTACTGCTGGGTCAGGACCCATTGCAACACTAAGGTTTAGATTATCCTTTCCTGTAGTGCTTAATATTCTGCCTTGAAGTTGTATCTAGATTGTATCGGGGCATGTAGTATTTTGTATGCTTACGCTATATTGGCTATATCACAGTCTAGTGATTAAATATTGAACTGTTTATTTTTTGGTATTAAATATGAATAGTGTGTTTCCAGGCCTTCTACATGAGATTGCAGATAAGGTCATTTTATATTTTACATAGTGATCCTTCGATTAAGTATTTGCGATCTAATGACACTCGCAGTGTGTTCCTTCTTACTATTTAGAGTTTTTTTTAGGATAGACGAAGGGGATAAGAGGGTTTAACAAAATCAGATTTGCTAGTCTGTGAGATACAGTGTGTGCACAGTTACAGTGGTTGGGGCATGTTCGATGTTTGGACCAGCTGCTTAGATATGTAGTCTTTCATTTGTGAAATGTAGCTGAATTTGACTAGAAGTGAGAAGTATCCACCTTGACCTGGTACTTTGTAATAGTTTATGCTGCAACAATGTATGCTTTTAGATTCAAGGTAGTAGGATACATTATAAGAAAATGCTTTTCAGTGTGAAGGGGAACTTGACATTAATGTGGAATGTGTTGCATTCCTTTAGCAAATATTTATCGTTTTATTTCACTTGTAAATTAAATCCTTTCTTAAGTTGTCAGGCATAGGTTTCTTTTTTGTACATTATATAATAAACACATTGAGGACTGAATTTGTCGAATTTCTCTGAAGACTCGGTTTAGACATGTGGGTTAAATTTAACAGACCAGTTCCGTTTTACCATTGATAGATTCCATCATATGTTAAAATTAGGTGGGAAATTATTTTACAGGTAGCTAAGATAGAAAACGAGTTAGAAATATGAACTAAGATGATTGATAGGACAAAGATTACAATAAATAGCTTCTCTGGTTCATTTTGGTGGATTTGTGATAACTGGAGTTGATCTTCTGTTTTATTTTTTCCAAGCGTTTGATAAGTGTGCGGTGGCATTGCAGTTTGATGTTGAAGAAAAACTTAATTTATGGTGGATAGTACTCTTGAGTCCAGCTTTCTACCTGTAGATATAATTCAGTTGAGCCAATGACTTTCTTTTTAGGAGACCAGTTGTTGGTTCATTATGATAATTGATTTAAATCATTAATTGAGGTTGATTGTGCAAATAAGTTATACTTCTATTGTATTTCATTTTTTAGAATTGTTAATTTGGCGACCTACATTATTGATTGGTTTGGTTATAGCAAGGGAAGGGCCAGGTTGTTAGCGTTTTGTGGAAGGCTTATTGATTATCAATAACTGAGAAGAGCATGATATAGAATTGAACCTTGTACAGTGAATGATCTGAATGAAGAGTGTACCTTGCTGATATGTTAACGGAGTACTTTTAAGTTGTCTGGATCACCTTTACTAATGCGTAGTGTGGTAGGTACCTCACCAGTTTTGATTTTGGGACAATTTTGTGATCTGAACTTTGTTGAACTTTGTGTTTTGAACATTGTTTGCAAGTGTTGAAGCTAGAGCATCAACTGACAGAATAAATTGTGTTGGATCTCATGATTTTAAATTTTCAAGGGAGCAGCATTTTGAACATGTTGAACTAGAGGTAGGTTGGTAGGGCAATGTAAACCATTAACATTAGTTATTCTAGGTGATAAGAGTCAGTTGATAATGGGAAGGCTAGGAATGTGACAATTCACAAGAGGTTTTTAGGTGACAGGTTGACTTGTTGAATAATTTTTTTGTGGGATGAAGAAATGTTAAAATGTTAAAAGATCATAATTCTTAACTACCAGATAAGGGCTTAGCAGTATTTAGTGCAGTGGAATGGGAGACAAAATCAGAGATGTTGGAACATTGTATAATTTGCAGGTTCAATTTGAGGTTTTTCATGGACATCAACCATGATTTTCTTTAATATATTCACAGTAGGTCCTAGGATCAGATTCCCAAGATGTGTTACTGTTGATTATGACCTGTGTGTAATTGTCATGTATGCAGAATTATTCCATATGATCTAATCAAAGAGGCTAGATGACGTAAGCACATATTAAAAAGCTATTATGATGTGATGGCGTATTTTGGTTCTTCGCTGCTGGCTGTCTCTGGTTTATCTCTAGCTTCTACTGTGGCTGAAGACTAAGGGTCCAAAGAGATTAAAAGAAGAAGCCGTCCTTGGCAAATCTGTCAAAAGAGGGAGTTCTGAAGCTACCCTTTGTTTTGCTAACTCTTCCTGTTCACTCCCAGATAACTGCTGACTCCTTGGCAGGGATTAGCTAGCAACCATTTCGCTTTAGTTGGTCCAGAGGCAAGCAGTTTTCCTCAGAGTCAGAGGTATGAACTTACTCAAGAATGTGTATTCCAACTCTGGATGTGTGATGAGTGACAGGACTGGTTTTAAGGCTTAAGGTTTGGCTCAGGCAGCCTAAAGTAGATATTTATAAAATTACTTTTCTGTTTTAAGTTGGCAAAAATCTGACTCCACCTTTCAGTCAGAGTTGGAAAAAAAAAGTAGGCAATAACTTTAAAGCATTATATTTAGTCCTATCCAAAGTGTAGGTGGAAAACAAAGGTTTTGATCCCACCTCAGCCCAAAAGATTCTAGCTTGGCCTACCTAGTGAAGTAGCTTTTGGGTTTTATTGCAGTGTGAGGGCACACTAATTACATATTGTAGTGTGCCTTATTTTTTTTAAATATAAATTTGCACTTTGTCCTGTGGGATCAAAATACATTTTTAGGTGCAATTTATAAAAATGTAAATATATGCTTTTCCTTCATTACCAAAGCATTTCCCTGCCGTGTGTCTGCAGTGCATTTAACCTGCAGCCTAGCTCAAGCACAGCGGTGCTCCTGGTAGATATATATTTACACTGCAGACCATGTTTGAAACTTACATTTCCATGCCTTAGGTGCCCTTCAGTAACCATTTACAATGGACTTGTAGGGAAGTCAAATAGGGAGCTGCAAAGTACACCACATAATTTAGAGTGGAAGCAGAGGCGCTTTACTACAGTTTGGCTGCTGTAAACAAGCAACAATGGGGGCAAGAAACATATATCGCTACCTCCGTCCTCCTGCCAGAAACAGTAGTTGCCAAATTAAGACTCGGACACTAGCTGATAGCAGCCAAGGTGGTGCACTATTGACAGTGTATTCAGTGCAACCTTTGTGTAAAGTAACCTCACATCTAGCATTAACATGGTCAAGGCATGTGCCTACTTGGCATCAGGCAGGTATGTTCTCCAGGGATTAGCTCTGGTGTGCAGCCTTGTCTGTTGTCTTTGCAGAAGCCCTGGAAACAAGAGGGAGGAAGGAGGTGATCTGACTATGCTGTTTTTCTGTGACTAGCAGACATCCATCGTACATTTGTTGATCATATAAAAAGGTGTTTGTAACAAAGCATAAAGAAATGGAGAAAGAAGGCAACCTTGTTGAGTGCAATGTATAATAGTAAAGATTTTAGATGTACAAACTATTATGACTTAGCATAGTAAAGGTATCTCAATATAATCCTTATATCCATTGGATTACTAGGTGCGGAAACCCACATTTCTGCATGAATGCCCATGAAAATGCCTTCTTGCCATCTAAAGATATCAAAAATAAAGGTTGTTGCTTTGTTCCTCTCCAAACAGTTAACACTGCTACCAGATTTGAGTGTCCAGGTGTTTACCTTCTAGGGTTGAATCTGTGTTCCCATGAGGTAATTGTGGTATCTATCATTCGGTTAATCCTCCAGGGCAGAACTCAAGCTTAGATCTTTTTTAATAAAAAAGAAAAATTAAGGAGATTGGTTGATACAGCCTTTTTTTTTTTTAAACAGAATGTTATACATGTACCTTACAAGATTCTGTAGTGGAGCTCCTAGGTTAGTTCCTTTTTCATCTATGGTAGAAAGAGAGCTTTGTTTTGTATTAAACCCTTATATAGTTGTTTTAGTAGGACATCTGTACCTGTGATGTTCGTTAGTGGGGCTATTTAAATAGTTTCTGCAAGATCATGAACAGTTATTGGTGTCATAATTTTCTGGTGTTGTATCATTCTGAGTATAGATCGGTGCTTTATCAAACCAATGATATTCTTCTGGTTAAGTTAAGCTCATGATAAAGTTTGGAGGAGTCATTAATAATTTCAGGTGTGGTGGTATAGTTTCCCAGTTACTTATCCCACATCTCTGGAATAGTCTCTATTGGTGTGCATTCCAGTGCTTGAATGGCCAGGAATGACCTTTTTTTCTATCCTTGCTCAAACTGAAAATACCTTGAATTTTGCTGAGCCATGGCTTTTGCACTTATTCCTTTAATCTGTGGCTGAATTAGTGAAATGTTTTCCCAACTTGATGTATGAGAGGGATTATTAGTCCTTCAATGAAAGGGTTTATTTTCAGTTTCTTCTAAGCAATCTTCCTCGAGCCTAGAAAATTTGTTTCTGAGTAATGTATTCCTGGGTGAAACCAAGAGGATGAATGAATGAATGAATGAAATTCATAAAGTGCACTTTATGAATGAAATTCATAAAGTGCACATATACCCAAAGGTGTCAAGGTGCTGGAGCCATTAATCCACCTAAGCTTCAGGTCTGACCAACACCTTGCAGGCCCCAACGAAGGCCTGGAACACTATATGGCATGTTTTAGAGGCTTTCTAAAGGCCATGTGATTTTTCAGGTTAGTAAGATATTGGTGAAGAGTGTTCCACCACTTACCAGTAGCCAGTGAGAAGGATCTACCTCCCCACCTTGTTTTTCAAACATTTGGTATCACCACCAGATTGATAAAGAACCCTGGACGGCAGATAGCAATGGAACATTGCTCTGATGACCGTAGGCCCTAGTATATTTAGGGCATTATGTACAACGCGCAGGACTTTAAATATGATTCGCTTTCTAACTGGATGCCAGAGAAGCGTGACTAACTCAGCTGAAATTGAGTGATATTTAGAAATGTTTAAAATCAACCTTGCTGCATCATTCTGGACAGTTTGAAGCTTATTGAGAGGAGTTTCGTTGATGTTTAAATAAAGCACATTACAATAATCAATCCTTTCTGAAATCAAGGCCAGAACAGCTTACTTTTTTGCTGCCACAGGGCTATAAGGAAAAACTTTCCAAAGTATCTTGATAATATTGGAGCAGGTTGATACCGTTGGGCTCACCTGCAGATCAAAAGAGAGGTGTTGGTCTACAATAACACCAAGGTTTTTTTTTTTATTTGAAATGTAGAGGCAGAGTTCCCAGTACGTCTGGCCACCAGCTTCTGTTCCTGATTGCGGGTTGACCTCCAAAAATAATGACCTCAGTTTTGTCTTCATTTAATTTCAGACAATTTATCCGTCGTCCAAAAGGCAATTGCCTTCATGCAGTTAATAAAGTTGATGGCTGTAGAATGTCTGTCATCCGTGATAGGCACAGTTATCGGTGTGTCATCAGCATACGAAAGGATCTGTAAGCCAAAGAACTGAAGCAGTTTAGCTAACGGGGGTAAATATAGATTGAATAGTGGAGGACTTACAGAAGATCAGTGAGGTACCCCACACGAAAAGAGAACCAGACTTGATTTAAACTGACTGTAGGTTACTATATGTATTCCGTCCGTTAGGAATTACTTCAAAAGATTAATTTCCATGTCTTTAATACCAGCAGAGCTAGGCGAAAAGAAAGTAAGGCCGAGGAGATTGTTTTGAACACTGCAGACTGATCCAACACCGCTCTAATACAGTTGACTCCGGAGACCAAGGTGGTTTCAGTACTATGGCAGCTACGAAAGCCAAATTGAGAGGCATCCAGCAGCTTGTGCTCCTCAGTCTTTGTCATGTGCTGGTCATTAGATATTTCTTCAAACTTTTCTCAGAAATCTGGAGAAGGCATATAGGATGTTAGTTTTCTTTTTTTTTTTTTTAAGGTCATATGGGTCACAAATTGCCTTTTCTAAGAGACCTAACTGCTGCTGCTTCTTTTCCTGATCGTAGAAAACATCCTGTAACAATAGCTCTATTCATGATCAAGGCCAAAGGCGCAGCAATCGTGCTAGGCACTAAATGGATGGTTTTAGGTGGGCAAAGTTCAAAAGGGGAGCCTGACAACGCTGAGAAGGTAATTCTTAGTCTGGTCCTCAAAGATTTGTGCAAAAGAAGTGAATATAGATTCATTCTCTAACTTCCCCTCTCTGATTACCTAGAAGTCTAGTTTGCCCTGTGAGTCTGGTCCTAGGGGATTCTGAATTATTCTTTTGGTTGTATTGAATTCTAAAGAGATGGTTAGTATTGTGGACTGAAAGTAGTGAGCCAGGTTATCACAGAAATCCTGAGTCTCATCCAAAATATTTGAGCTTTCAGAAGAGGACATAAGCCTTATAACTTCAAACAGTCCTGTATAGGAATTTGAGGCATTACATACAAAAACTAGATTTTTTTTCACTGTAATTGGTAATTCGTACACCTTAATCAAGGCCCTATATTTTTTTTTCTCCTGGGGTCCTATTCTTTCCGCCGTAACCTATCTTGACACCGACATACTTGTCTAAGTGATATAAGCTGGTCAGAGAACCGCAGGGCTGTTGGCAGCTCGCTGCGACTGAGTTGCCTTAAAAGCTGCAACTGTATCCAAAGCTGAACTAAACTAGGCTGTGAAATCTTGTGTTTATGAGTACTGGCTTTAAATGCATTCAAGTCCGTACAGTTAGCCTACATAGGAATTCTTCAACATGTCTGAATTTTTGGATTCATACAGTGCCATGAAGTAAAACTTTAGGGAATGGCCAGTTGGCAGCGATTTAAATGAAAGTGGCATAGCAGGGTCAGAAAATGTTCCTATGTGATTTTTTGGTTCTAAAATACATAGAAACTGATACCAGTGAGAGACTTGAGCGGAAAAATCAAGTAATTGGATACGTTTCTCAAGTTCCAGTTGATTGCCATAATGTCAGAAGATGTGTTTAAGGGAAACCCGGATGCAAGTTATACAGTGGTCACAGATTTATTTGTTCTACAGAAATAAAGCTGGAGGAAAATGTATTGTGTGTTGCACATGTGTAAATGTTATTTTGTGGACCTAAAAGCTAGTGTGTTTATCCCAGGTGTTAGATGCAAGTAATGTAGGGTGTGCATCATGCATTGCTTTGCTACAGTTTATGCTGTATATCTGCACATTGCAGGACATTGTGTTCATGCCAGGGGTCTCCAATCTTCTCTGTAATAAGAGCTACTTATGTTCAATGAAAATCATCTTGAGCTACTAATATTATGGGGAGAGGCGAGCAGGTCTGTTTCCGGGGGCTGTGGGGACTACATTGTCCAGCAGGGTCCACACCCAGGAGGTACCGACACGCACATTGCCCCGCCCGCCTGCTGCGAAATGGCTAAAATAGCTCCAGCCCTCCCACAGTGTGGGAAAAGTGAGCAGGACTGTTTCTGAGGGATGTGGGTACTAGAGTGATCAACCGAATCTGTGCCAGGAGGCGCATACACATGATTTGCGCCGCTCGCCTGCTGCAAAAGCGCTAAAAGTGTGACAGCCCCCCAGCAGCCCGGGTGAAGCGAGCAGTACAGTTTTTAGGGGCTGTGGGGACTACAGCGCCCAGTAGGACCCACGCCAGGTGGTGCAAACACAAGCATTACCCTGCCCGCCTGCTGCCAATGCGCTGACAGCATTCCAGCCCTCCTTTTGACACGCTGGGCTGTGTGTGGGTGAAGAAAGGATTTTTCCTCTAAGCTGAATTCTAAAATTTCAGTTACATTTGAAGCCCTCAATGACTAAACTGCAAGGCTGGACGAAGTTGTAAGTAAAATGGGGAAAACGGTGGGGTCCATTCTTGATTTCTCAGCAAATATTCTCAGTAAAATGTCTTTGCCTACTAACAACTTATCTCAAGGGGCAGGCCATTTTAGACACTTTCTTTTCCCCACTGCAGTACATAATGGGGGTGAGATGAACTCTGGGAACGCAAAAACAAATCCCATTAGCACACCCACCACAACTCATGGGACCCTGCCATTAACTCAGGAGGCATCTGCAGGGTGGGTGAGGATGGGACTGTAACCACTCATTTGAGCACATATTCAGCAGATCGCAATACTGGGCAGATTACTGGCATCTCAGGAAAGCCCTCTTTGGGTTTGGCCCCATTTGTTGTGACCATTCAACTTTCTCCTGCATCCACCCCATATGTCATGGTTTAAGTTCCTCCTTTAAAACAGAATGAACGGGAAAGTCACCAGCAATTAAAAAATAAGGTAGTGCACTGGCTGTCCCTCTTTGATGAGATCATATTGACACGGAGAGTGGGTTGGATTGGGAACTCCGCAAAAATGTGTGAAGGCGACTGTATTGTGGTGAATTTTCATAATGCCAGTAGGCTTCGCTTTATATTGAATGATCTTATGTCCACCTCTACCATTCCCAGTTGTGTCCTTTGGGGTTTCTTTCTTTTTAACAAACCTGTGAAGTGGGAAGGGTGGTGAATACAGGCCAGATGCAGGGATCCAGCGGGCCGAACTCCCAGGGGCAGTCATTTAACTTAGCACTGAGCAATTGCTTAGAAAACCTGAGTGGACTTAATGATCAAGATTGACTGGGACATAAGATGGCCAACTCGGATCACATTGGAGCTACTTGTCCTGCTAGAAATTTGAAGGTGTTAAGGTGGAATATTGCAGGGGTTAATGGGAAAATCTGTGATGGATGGGTCACGGTACTTAACTGTTATTAATCTTCAGGAGATGGGGGACACTGAAGGGATCATGCATTTGGATCAGTTTGTCTCCTTCAGTTCTAAGGCTATTCCCACTACTTGAAGGGGAGCAAGAGGTGGTTTCTATTGAAACTGGACTTGAAGTGTAATATGGAGATGATTGCAACCAATTCGCCTTTTCTACTGTGTTCTTTTGTCCTTTGAAAATAAGTTTAGTATCTATAATGCTACTTTTAGAATGGAGTCAGATGAGGTAACTAGGGGTCTCAGCATGTTTTTACATGATTACATCTTGCCTGCCCCTCTCGTCATATAGCTCTGACAGTGATGGGAGATTTCAACTTGCACACCTGCTTGGATTGTTATTTGTATGACTTGCCTGATAATGAGTGTGCCTTTAGTGACCCAAGTACATCTTATGCCTATTGTGCAGGGCAGCCTACTAAACACTTTAGTCATAGAGGGTAATTTAGTCAATCTAATGAACTGAAAAGATGCTAATGCTGGAGAGGGTATACCCACCTTCAAAGGTGCAGGGGCTCGGTCCATCATTGATTTTATCTTTGTGTTAGATGGCTTATTTCACTCTGTTACATTTTAGTGTAGATTGGAACATCCTCAGTGATCATAAGCCTGTCTCGGCCATGTTTTCGTTTGTCTCTTTTACTCGGAGCCCGTCACACCAAAAAGACCAAAAGCATTGACTAAAGTGGACCACGATTATACTAGAGGTCTTTGACTCTGAATTGCTGTCTATTTGTGACTTGGATGTCCAGACCTGTCTGGATGAGGATGCCTCGGATGACTGCTTCTTGAAAGCCTATGATAAATTATCCGGGTATATTAAATCTGTTCTCACCAAGTCGGTGCCAGTTCCACATACTTATCTTTATAGGTGATTCGATAGGAATTGCACAAGGGTACGAAAAGAGTTGTTAGTAGCCCTTAAAAAGAAACTCCAAAATAGAACTGAGGTAAAAATATTCGGGGCGTTGTAGGGGAAGGCCCTGAAGAATAAAAAGATTGACGTAAAGAAAGAGATGTGGGACGATTTGCTTGCGTCCAGTGGGAAAACGCTGCCTTCTAGAGGGTGTTGAACCACTTTTTTTTTTTTTTTTTTAGTTTGGAGCAGGTTTCAGATCAGGCCCTCACAGTTCCCCCTCAAGACTGATTTGGTTATTTTTCATCTCTATGGCATTGTAATCATGCAGCTCACCAATTTCAAGCATTCATGGGGATGCAAGACCAGAGATACACTGGGAACAAGTTATGAATGCTATCCTCTCCAGCAGGCAAGGGACGGGCCCTGACGGGGTTCCAAAGGACCTGTTGAAATCCTTAGTTGATCTGTAGGCACCCATCCTTACTCAAGATGTAAATGCTGCTATGGGAGGCTCTGGCTGTTGGGCTGGCGCCATTCAGTGAAAGTGCTGTTGTTTAAGAAGGGGGACAGAGCAGACCCTGCCTGTTACAGGCCAATTTCCCTGGTTGATGCAGAGGCCACAATTTTAGGGGAGGTGATCCTGGAGAGACTTAATGCTCGGTCTAATGAGCATAATATTTTATCTGATAACCAGTATGGGTTTGGGCGGGGCAGAGGTAGGTTGGAGCAGGATTTGAATTTAAACCTATTAAAACGAAATTTACACGAGCCAGGGCGCGGGTGTGGTGTATCTGGCTTTCATCAATCTCATTTCAGCCTTTGAAAGGGTGAGTAGATCTAAGCTTAGGGATGAACTGGGGCCCATGGGGGTTGATCTGCTCTTCTTGTGCTTCTGAGGGATCTTTACAGCAGCCTCTTGGCATAAGTAAGGGATGGCCCCTCCAGAGAATGCGTGCAGCGCTTTAAATTGAAGAGAAATGTGCAGCAGGGTTGCATCCTGACACCCTTTCTTTTTTTCTTGTATATTAACTGTCTGGAACATAGTTTATGTGAGCCAGGGTGTAATGTCCCAAGCGTGGGGGAAATGATCCTTCTTTGCCCTTTAATATGCAAACGTTGCAGTCCTGATAGCATGCGCGGCAAAGAGTCTTCAGAACCTTCAGATCTTTTGATTGATTTTATGGATAGCATGGATTTGGCAACCAATTTTAAAAAGTCCCATATAATTATGGTGTGGCCCAAGAATACAAAACCATATGGATTTTCTGGCAGTGGTCATAGCTTAAATAAGGTGGACAGCTTTTCTTATTTGGGCATCTTACTAAATTCAGCCCTCTCTAATTAAGAGGAAAACAGCTAGCTTTAACAGAGCTATATTTAGCTTACAGGATTTTTTGCAGCATTTGGGACAAACGCCTATAAAGATTCTCTTAGATATATACAAAGCAGAGTGCATCCCCATCGCTAGTTTATCTGATGGTACGCTGCAATAGCCCACTTCAGGTAGCTGAAAACACCTTTATGAGAGACCTTTAAAGTGTTGCGCAGGGCACCCCTAAGAGTTTGGTATGGGTTGTCTTTCAGATTTCATGTCTGCCCACTTTTACTTTGGCTCCCAGTCTGGTTGACGAAGGAGTTTGTTAAACAGGCTCATCATCCGAGATTGATTGAGCCTGGATCAAATGCTGCATAATCCATGATTGCGCTATACAAGTCTAATTTTAAGGACCTAGGACAATCTGAGCTTTTCTCTGACCCTGGCTGCATTGTCAGTAAAGACCTTGTGTGGATCATGTTGGCTTTTTCTCTGAGTGGCTGTGGAGCGTGAAGCCTCTACCTTAACCAAGCAGTCAGTGCGGCAGTATATTATGGTTTGGTCAGTATCTGGTATTGAAAAATATCTGCAATTGGAGATGCACAATCACCATTGTCGATTGCTGACCTATTTTAGGTTAGGCATTTTTCGTCAGCTGATGTTCGTTATTTGCATATGGTATTTAAGCTCAGATTCACCAGCATGTGCGTATGACAATTCCTCAGTTTGTGACACTATGCACATTGTTTTCATCTGTCCGAGATGTAATCCTCTCCATCACAAATTTAGCAGTCTCCTTTTACTTGCTATGTATTATCGACTGGTCAGACCTGCGTTTTTATATTTGCAGCTTTTACTATTGACCACTATCTGTTTGTACATGACACAGTTTTTAGCATCAATATTGAGCTCAAGTCAAAAAAACCCTGGTAGTTTGAGGCTTCATTTTTTGTTCATGTATTTGTACTATCTGGGATAGTTTATTGTACGGTGTAGCCTATGTTTTATTTGATCTGACTTGTAATATTTTATCGGTTGATTCACTATCAGGTTTTGTTATAGTGTATGTTGTATTATTATCGTGAATGAATTAGGCTTGGCTTGTATACTTTCATGATTTTTATTGGAAAATCAAATAAAGGTTGTCTGATAATACTATGTTGTAATAGTGACCGCATCCGACAAGATTACATTAATGCCCGCTATATGCAACTATACTGGAAGTGATCACCGTAGTTGCCAGCAGTAATGTAAACCAAGCATTTTTGATGCAATGAGTCTCGCGTTTGCTCGAGTTATAGCTATTAGCGTTTATAAATTCCTAACTGGACTTTTTTTGCCACTTAAAATGAAAAGTAAAACAGTTGACATAAGTGAGTCGATTCAAAGCACCATGGTCGGCATGAGCGCGAAGGAGAGACAAAAAAAGAAAAAGAAGTTCGCTCGCAGTCAAACATTTCAGCAATCGTGCAATTATCCATGTAACAGGCTCGGTGGTAACAAAACCGCTTCAAGGAGGGACAAATGTAAAGCATTTACCAATGATGATAAAGGATTTTTGAAGCCCACAAACGAGTGAAAGTGATGGGCGTGTGTGGCGCGTGCGGTTAAAAGCCCACAATACTTGCAACAGGTCAAAGCGCTTGCGCTCGACCTAGAAAGGTATTGACCTTTGTAATGAGTCTACCCAGCACTGCATGATTTTTTTTTGTCAAATATCAACTACAAAAATATTTCGAAAATTCACCCATTTTCCCTAAAAATCAGCTTACGATTTCTGAAGCTATACACATTTTAATCTTCAACTTTTCAGTGTTGGTTTACATATATTTATTCAGCCATACAAAGGCTTCCAAACCAGTAGGATGGGCTGCACACAGGAGAGCTACCTACATGTAGCTAGTGAGCAGCTCACAAGCTACTCGTTGGAGAAGTCTGGTTTATGCATACTGTATGCATAGGGTTAGCTAACAAGTGTGCTGTATGCCTCAGTATTTGTAATGCACTGAAGTCTAAACCTATTTTCATGCTGCAGATAAACCATGATCATATGCTAACCCAGATGATCCCTACTCGCACCATGAAGCGGTTATGCTGCAGTTCGGGATTATCTAGTGTGATGTCAAGCAAGATTTTGTCACTTGAATTGAGGTTTTTAAATGAATTTTTTGACGCTTTTATTCCTACATTTATTTGTTCTCACTCAGCTTAATGTTGTCTAGCATACACAATGGCATTTTAGTGGAACTGTGATGGCTGTAGTTGGCTCTGTTTGACATCTGTTGGCAACCACCGGGCTATTTCCTGTGTTTACTTTAGAAATAACGTCTCAATGTATTTAGTACTAATGCTTTGCCAGACATGGGCTTCTAAATGAAGGGCTTTCTGAGGTCGTTGATACTAATAAACTGAATGCTTGCTTTCTACGGTGTAATTTCTTAATCTGCTTCTGTGTACTTATCTGAGCATTAATTAAATGCAGATGTTTCCCTAATTCATTCTGTAATTATCGTACCAGGCAAATGCTCTGTTGCTTAGCCTTGCTGAATAAATACTAATTCAAAATAAGACTGCCGAATTGGTGGTAGAAGTGGCAGGCATATGAGGTCTTGCAAATCTATCCTGCCTGTTCCTGCAGCATCCGAAACTAGGGATTCTTGGCACTTGCTTTTGCACCACTCACATGCCTCTCCAGGTACTTGTCAATCATCCAATGAAGAGTTTGGATGAATGTGAACATTTAGGAAGCAAAGTTCTAAGCCGTGAAGCGTCACTGGTTGTTCTAACAAAACACATGTAGAGAGGATCCACCAGTTACTTATGTCGTAAAAGTGGAACTTCAGAATCTTCTTAAACGTTAAAGACGCAAACTATGTGCATGATAGGCAGTAGTACAGGTGTGTTCACACACAAGTTGGAACTTGGGCGACATCAATGTGACTTTGGCACACATTGAACAGCAATTTAAGCATCAAACAGATACTCACATCGCCATGCATAAACATGTAGTACTGCAAACTCTGCATGCTTCCTTTCAAAGCAAACCATAGGCTGCGCCATTGGAAATACGCGACTCTGCGAATGCAGCGCTTTCGCATTTTTATGAATGTGCCACATAATCCATCATCTGCGGATTTTAATAGAAAAGGTTTCTATCTCAGCCGGATCAAAAGTTATAACAGTTGCAGTGACCTGTGTTGCTGCCCAGTGGGAAGCCTTATGCATAAGTTGACTGTTCAACTTTCAGTTGCTTATGACTGTATATGGATGTTTAACCGGTACTAATGTGGTGAAACCTATGCCCAGATACTGTTAACATGTGAAAACGATGATGATATGCTGTAATACCACCATAAAATGTGCCACGTTATGCCTCATAATTTGCCTTTTCTTTCAGCTTAATTTAGTGAACACTGCTGCATACATCCAGTGGCCATTAATATATGTAAAACATGGACTGTAGCAGTGCAGCTTCACTCATGCACACATCGTTGGTACGTCAGAGCAAGCTCTCTCTGTGTAATAACTTCCTTACATGACCCAAAATTACATGCTTTTGGTGATTTCTGGTCTGCCACCCACTACCCAATCATAAAAATACCTGTGCTTTAGAACATTTAGTGGGCAGGAAGGCTGAAAATACGGAGACTAAACACGCCCCACATAGTGTATGTCACAGTTGAGCCTGGTTTTCTTGTAGAGTCATTCCTTGCTTCATACTGAGTTGTATATTGCAAATACCATGTATGTTGTGTGAGAAAATAATTTACCTGTAAGTGAAGCTGTGTGTGTGTGTGTGTGTACACGCATACAAGCGCCACAAAGTTTGTACGGCCATCAAATTTGCACTCCAGGACAGTGGTTCCTGAACAAATTAACTCATTAACGCGTTTCCCTCTAACGATCTTTTTCACAGCCAAACCAGAAAACCCAGTTTCCTTTAAAAATATGTTTACAAAGTTCTCATGGGAAATAATGGAAATGAAAAACAGATCACCATTCATGGTCTGTGCAGAAAACAGACTCACTTTGCAATTTTCATATGGGCATACTGACTTGTTCAGAGGAGATATACACTTTAATAATTAATTTACTATAATTAAATTACAAAAAGCTCATGTGGTCTGACATCAACAGTATAATTCATTTGTCCACAAATCTCATAGTATAAAGTGTGCAAATTTCACTAATTCTCATCTGCTCATGATCAATTAATGCTAATCTATTAATCGTACCTTAAATTCATAAAGGTCACCTCTTCCCTAGCCACGTGTAATCACCAAATCCCATCCAATCTTGCTCATTATTCATCCTTCCGAACAAGAAAATACATAAAACAAAGCAGAAATTAATCATTCATGAAAACAACAACATAAATATTAGCTGACATGATTTATACAGATTCTGAGCAAAATAAAAATAAAAAAGAAAGTCTTTAGCCAATATGAACAAAACGTTCCTCATCTGTGACCAGACCTCCAAGTATACGACTGTTCAGCCAAATTATATACTCTGATTCCATAATCCTGAGTCACTTCTCCCTGTCTCCTCCTTGTTTACTGAGGACGACCCTGTCAGTACCATAAAAAGATACTTGTTTATGTATCTTGTTTTCCCTGTAGGTAATAAGTAAGTCTTGACATTTTTTGCTTGCGTTACACACTTTACAGTGGCCACACTTGAAAAAATATTTTCTATTCCGTGAGTCATCCCCCTGGACTTTCTGTGAGGTCATATAACTGTGTACTAGCATGTCCTTCAAAGAGGATGACTTCCCATATGTGATAGGAGGACTAAGTGGTACCTCTGATCCAGTCACTGGTTCAGATCTAATAAGATGCCAATGCTTATAAATCATTTTCTTAATAGTTTGGGAGTCAGCATTGTAAGTAGTGATTAACCGAATCTGATTCGATTTCTCCCTTCTGCTCCCAGAAAAAAAGAGCTCATCCCTGGACTTCAGATTAAACTGCTTTATTGCTTCCTGTAAGACTCATCTCGGATAACCCCTCACCCTGAATCTTCCAATCAACAATTTTTCTGATGTTGCTGGCAACAGAATGCTCGCTCCCACAAGGAAAAAAAGCTGCTTGGGCTAATCAGAATGCTCCATTTTTAAACTGGTGCTCCTGCAAGACTCTTGCGAGCATCTTGTGGACCCAGTTGTCCAGATATACAAATATTTTTAAACCTTAATTTCTCAAACTGATAAAAGTATTTACACCAAAATACAAAAGAGCATAACCTGCGTACCAAGGTCCAGCTCCCTGCCAAATTTGTTGTAATTCCGTTAAGCAGTTTTTGCTGTAGTACTACCTAAAGAACATTTTGGAAAATACATAGGGATTTTGCGTTCTGGGATAGCCCTTTTTTTTCTTGGCCCCTGCTTGACGGATCACTCTGAAACATTCAGTGCACCAGCAAGGCAAAAAAAAGATTTTCTTGAAAGTTTTGTGGAAATTTGTTAGAGGTGCCAAAGTTATTGAGAAAAGAAAGTCACCGGACGGCTGCACAACTTCCCGGGGATCGCATTCGGCTGGGAGATAAGAATCCAAAAAATTCTCAAATGAAGATCTTCCGTCAGCAGTTTATTGTAGAAAAATCCATAATAGTATATTCAAAACAAATTCACAATCGCGCTGTCCTGACCAAATGTCTACGCTTTTCGACAAACGCCTTCAACTGGACATTGGCAGACATTATTGCACACATCCATTTATCCAATACTGTCCTTCTTTGATTTCAATGCCACACTGCACATTTACAACGGCGGTGGTCATCTTAGAACATGATTGATTTTTCCCACAATGGGCCAAGAGACATATATAACAATGAAGCATCCTCGTATCGAAACATAATTCGCCGTGGTTCAAGAAAAATATCAAGTACATGGATATCTGTGATAGAATAACTCTTTTCCATACAATTAAAATAATCCCATGTAATATAGAATTACAAGCGGTCTGTTTGCGATAAATAGTCGTCTGCAAAGTATCATTGTTTACAGTTAGCAAGAAATCGAGGAATTCTATAGTGTATGTGCTATATTTCAGATCTAAATTAATATTAAGCTCATTATCATTGAGTGCACTGATATATTCCAAGAGGAGCTGTTCGCCGCCACCCCAAATGAGAAAAAGGTCATCAATGTTCCTGACCCACAGTTTGACTCGTTCCATGTAGATTTTATATATATCCGACCAGGCCACCTCATTCCCACCAACCCATATAAAAATTGGCATAGGTGGGCGCAAAAGAAGCTCCCATAGCTGTCCCGTTTTGGGAGGTAATACTCATTATCAAACAGGAAGACATTATGGGTAAGGCAATATCTTAGCATAGCTAGAAGCATATTAGTGTGTTGCAAAAATTCGATCTTGCGAGTACCTAAAAAGTACATACAGGCCTAAATGCCATAGTTATGCATGATTGAAGTATATAGAGAGGTCACATCCATAGTGACCAAGAGTTAACCGGATTGCCAGGGGATATTGTGTACTTTGGATAGAAAGTCATTAGTGTCCCGCAGGTAAGATAGCAATGCAGTTACATACAGACACAGAAAAAGATCCAAATAACGTGAGGTATTTTTTAACAGGGATGAATTCATGCTTACAATGGGTCGACCTGGAGGGTTTTTCTTGTTTTTTTTATGGATCTTAGGTAAGAAATAAATGCAAGGAATTTTAGGAAATTTAACTTTCAAATATGTATATTCCTCTTGATCAATAAGGCAGTCCTCACAGCACTTATCCAACATCTCCCAGTAACCCAGCTGGTATTGAGCAGTCTGGTTTGCACATAATTTCTCATAATGCTCCCTGTTGGACAGCTGGTGGTGTGCCTCTTTTGTATAACTAACTACATCCATAATCACGATGTTACCACCTTTATCTTAACGCTTAATAACTATGGCAGTATTGGATTTCAAAACGTTTAAATCATTCCAATCTGAAGCTGAAAAATTACCCCCCCTGGATTTCTTAGATTTCTAATTACTACGATATTTGTCAATGTCACCAACTGCTAGCTCATAGAATATATCAATTAAATTGCCGCTGGGTAACTGAGGATTGAATCTATTGGAGGGTTTTAAAGAACTATTAATGGTATAATCAACTTTAAAGCCCATATTCTTCAGGGTTTCTATATCAGTGCATATGTTATCACTCATTGCACCATCAGTATTTGTTAGATCACCAATTAAAACCAAATCAGGAATATCATCAATGCTGAACCCAGAAAGTCCAACCACATTAGTGTTATGTACAGGTTGTTTTGCCTGTGCTGTGCTAGAAGAATACTTCATTAGACGTAATTTGCGAGTGAATTTATATAATTCAGTTCTGGTGTTAACATAATCCCAATGCACCGTAGGACAAAAACTGAGACCCAAATTGAGAATACGTTCTTGATTATGCGTCAAATTAAATTTAGAAATATTGACAATGATGTTGGGATTGTCAACGGTGAAGCCGCCCTCTAATTCTAATGTTTGTTGTTTCTTCCTCTTCCCCCTCCGTGTCTTGTTGCCTCCCCGACCTCGTCCTCTGTGTCTGCTTGACTGTGGCGTGACCATTTGCATGAGTCGAATTTCCCTGTGAAAATCCAGTTTGTTAGAGGCTTCATCAGCTGATGAGCTTAAATCTGAACTTGAATCTACACTTGTTGATTAGTGTTTTCTACTGGATTAGTCTTGTCTTGCACTCTAAGGGTGTTATACTTGCGAGCAAAGGTGTAAATCCTCCCGAGTTCATAGTCTTTTTATCTCTATTGATTTTATGAGCCTTGAGCACTTTGATTTCATCTTCTTTTTTCTTTATACGTTCTTCCATTTTTATTAGCAATTATTGTGTTTCTTGTGTATCTCCCACTTTCTCTAATTCTTTCATCAATTGATCAATGATCCGTATTTGTTCCTCCATACGTCGTTTTGCTTGATCAAAGTGCCCATGAGTTTAACCGAACAGTCAGCTGTGTGTAATCTCCACTGTTCAAGTAGATCAGGATCCATATCACCAAGGGTGGGTAGTATTAAAATCCATAGACCTTGCTGTACTCGACCATTTTCTATGTACTATGTCAACGAGGTCATCTCCCACCGTTATATATACATACACACCCCCCAACCCCCTTTCTAAACTAATATGACAGTCGGTTCAGCTGCAGTCTTGAAAATTTTGGGGTGATTCATCAAGTTGGGGCTGAGGAAAAAGGGAGGGCTCCCAAAATGTTTTTCCCATGCATTTTGCCATAGAGATTTTGAACACAACTACAGCCTGAACCGCTGGAAGGAACTGCACTAAATTTGTCAGAAAGCTAGTGTTTTTGTGATTTGGTGTAAATTCGCTCCGTAGTTTTGGAGATGGTAAAGGAAAAAGAAATATAGATATCTAGGGATGTGGAGGCTTTGCAGATCCCGGAGATCTGGTGCTCAAAGGCAGTGTGGGATGGGGGGGGCAGATTGCCCGCAGGGCCTGGCCTGCTGTGGCCAACCCCACGCCATGCTCGCCGGTGCTTTGATTTGCTTATGGCAATTAAATATTACTGTACTTTGAAAAAAAAAATTGAAAGTCATTGGAAAAAAACGAAGGTCACCAGGACGTTATAGTGGGCAAATAGAACGTTTTAAAAATACCTTAAAATGTCTCTAAAAAACAAAGGTTACAGGGACATTCTAGTTCGGTTCAGAATTTACACGCAAAAAATACAAAGAAATTCAGCAGTTATTTCCAGAAACTATTTTCGTGAGCGATGTACTATGTGATGTCATAAGCAGTACATTGCGGGGCGCAATTTATAATTGACTCAACTAACTATAACTGCAGACTTTCACTGGTTTTGCACAAAGTGAAATGTGAACTGTAACGGCCCTGTAAGCGTTGTTTTTTTGTAAGTGAACTTCTAAGGTTTTCAAAATTGTATTTCCTAACTGTAACCTTCGAGAGTGTGTGTATGAGGGAATGCGTGAGTGTCTCAGTGAGTGTGAGGGAGTGCATGGGTGTCTCAATGGCTGTGTAGTCTGTATGGGTCTGCAAGGGCTGTGTAAGTGTCTCAGGGTGTGTGAGTGCATGAGTTTCTGAGTGGATGCATGAGTGTCTGATTGAATGTCTCAGCGGGCCTGTGAGTAGTTGTGGGTGTCTGAGTGGGTTTGCGAGTGCCTCTATGAGTGTGAGTCAGTCGGTTAGTGAGTGCCTGAGTGGATCTGACTGGCTGGGTGAGTGGCTGTATGGCTCTGTGAGTTGGTTGGTTGGTTGGATGCATGGGTGTCCTGTATGGGCCTTTGAGTGGGTGCATGAGTGTCTTAATGAGTGTCTCAGTGCATCTGTGAGTGGGTGTGTGTGTTTGTGTGGGTGTGTCTGTAGCGTGCATGCATTAACGATGCTTCTAGCTGGATGTTCAATCTGATTGTAAAGGGGCCCAAATAGAAAACGAACACTATTTTCGCAAATTCAATAACGTTATAAAAAAGCCTTTTTTTCCGTGCCCAGCTGGCAAGTGTTGTTGGTAGTGCAGGAGGACCTTTATGCCTACAGTCCAGGGTTACCGTGGGCCAGTTTGACTCACAATCTACCTGTGGTCCACTCTAGGCAAGGAAAACTTTACAGCAAGGACCAAGGAACAATCGGGCTTAATGAATATTTAATTCTGATGTATACTCTGCCTGTCACGGGGTCAGTACTGAAAACCCCCAACCAGG
Organism: Pleurodeles waltl; assembly: GCF_031143425.1. NCBI lineage: Eukaryota > Metazoa > Chordata > Amphibia > Caudata > Salamandridae > Pleurodeles > Pleurodeles waltl. The sequence continues at coordinate 162,411,027 of NC_090449.1, forward strand.
ATCCCATGGAAGAACAAAGAAAGCGAGCCCAACCACAGAGCAGAGGAAGGCCTTGAAACAGTCGAGAAAGCAGCCATTCATTGAATGCATCCAGGGCTTGTCAGTGCATCCTCGACATGAGGCATCGCGAGCGAAAACACTTCCAGTGACCACATGCATAAGGTATAGGATAAAGGTCCCGAAAACCGTTACGACTATGGAGTACTCAAAAATTACTATGGGGTCAGGGGGAGGAGAGTTCATAAGTAAAAACAGCAGTAGTTGTTTTTGCAATAACAGGACCAGCGTTGGTTGAGGTTTTGACTGCTTGTAGGTAAAAAACAAGGGGTGGAAAAAAAGTTATAGTAATTAGCAGTACATCAAATAGTACTTTTTCGAGCATGCATGTTTTTTTAACTCGCTAAGTCCAAAATGACAGTATAAAAAATGCAGCTCTCCTAAGCGTTTTCTACACATGAATCGTGCATGCTAGCATCATGCAAGTAATAGGAAATGTGACTAATAATATCGAGCACGAATTATTGAAGTTACTCGCCATGGTCATATTTGATTTCCCTCTCTAAATAACTCGTCGCCAACTTATTTTGTCCGCGATTCGTTCGTACTCAGCCCTTTAATGTAGCAACTTCTTGGTCGAACTTCAAATATTTCCAGCTCGCAAACGAAAATAAATCAGGCACGTAAGTCATTGTTTGCAATCGTGGAGAAAACATACAAAACACAACTCTCTAATCGCAGGCTGCATCTTATTTGCATGCGCTACATCTGCAGATTTTTTTAAGCCGATTTTGTTCGGATCAACCTGCGTTTCTGGGAGTACTCGTCCTGTCAACTGTCACGTCAAACCCAGACGTTGAACAATCACATTTCTCAAAAAAAGAAACACTTTGCAGTTATAATGTAAAAAGGTCAAACACAGGCTGAAAACCGGTGCTTAATTTGTGCTTGTTGTTTCCGGTGCTGAGCTCCGGCTCTTATTTTTAAGGGCCGGGGCTTATTCTTCGGCCTCAAGTATTTGCTGCAAGCAAAAGACACACATGGGAAAGACGAATAAAGGGAAAAACGAAAAAGCGACACAAAGGGAGAAAGTAGAAGCTGCAAGAGTAAGCAAAAGGGGCAGGGAGTGGCTTTATATGAATTGAAGAGGCCCGAGATGGCTTCAGGATTACGCCGCCTCAGTATTCCATGCTCACACATTTAATTGCAGCAGCTGCCTGCTTAAGAGGAGTGCTTTGGACACAGGCACCTTTTTATTTACAGATTAAGGACCGCTGAAAAAAATTACAAGTTCAAGTTTGTGTTGCGTGTTGTAGTGTCTCACGACATCAAGAACTTACTTCATCTACTTTTCACCCCAAGTCAAAATGGCTATCCCAAAAACGTTCAGTGGCTTAACTAGACTCTGCACATTCAACAAAATAGCACTGTTGGCATGGACCCCAGGGCGAGTAAGGAATTTTGGTGCCCTGACTGTTAGCTGGGTAGAAGAATATGTCAGTAGAGTTCAGTGTGCGCCTCTCATACCTCCGGGCCCCCGCGGCACTGCACCTGCTGCTTCACTGATGAGTACGCCCGTCTTCACCCGAAAAGCCGCTAAGCCCTTTAAATGTCGGTTCTCCTCCAGATCTCGTTTGGTGTATTGTAAAGGTTACCCAATTATGCGTGCTGGAGCAACTGAGGCAATAGCACGAGTCGTTGCACCTGTATGTGGAGCGCCGGTGGTGGAGGTCCTTGTGCTGCTCTAGCCCTTGTGCACCTCCAGCCATGTTCCCCTCGACTCACGCTAGTTTTGCAGCGTCTTACACAGTCCTGTATTCGCAGATTGCATCTCATCCCCCCTTACTACACAGTCTGCAGGTTAATTTATTTAGAGTTTCCCACGGGACCATATGCAGAATGCGGACCAGAATCATACCCGCATTCGTAACGTGCACGCAGAAAGGCGAGAGGACACATTAGGACATGGCTATCTGACCCCCCTGAAAGCAGCGCCCATGCGGTTAAGTGAATGAGACGGTAAGTTAGCTCAGTGTGGTTAACAACACACCTGCTGCAGAGACCTGCGTGGCCAGTAAATCAGAGGTTTTTAACCTGGCAAGGTTGACTCTACCTTTCATCATTGCACAGTCTATGGAATGATACGATCCATTATTAAAATGAAATCCCTGGGGTGGTGGTGGTCCCGGGGCTTCGAGGAAGTCGGGGGGAGGGAGGGTCTGCATGGCCCGCCATTATGTAAATAAAGCCACAGGAAGGTGGTTGTCATACATTTATATATATATATATATATATATATATTTTGCTCCCTTGTGTCTGGACAAAGCTGTACCCCTCTGAAGAGCTCCAATTTGACCAGTCCAAAGCTGTAATACTGTGCCTGGAGTGGTAAATGGCTTTTGTCATTTTACAGCTCGGCAAGGATGACACTATGTCAATCCTATGCTTAAAGATTTTGCTGTACAAATGGCAAAAGACTTTGTCACTATCTAGCTCGGCGAGGATAGCACTGTACTAATCCTATGCTTAAAGACTTTGCTAGATAAGTAGACATTTGAGGTGAGCAAATCTAGAGTGTCGCTGGTGTTGCAGGGTGCTCCTTACTAGAGCAGCTCTCCACCTAAAATTGGGAACTTCCCAGAGTTCTCCTTTGTTTTTTGCATAAGTTGTGCATCACTCTATCCCTGAAAGGGCCTTGGTTTGATATATATATATATATATATATATATATGTCCCCCACCCCTTTTTTTTGGGGGGGGGGGGAGAGACTGCTGAAACAGAGTCCCAAGGTGGCTGGCAACACTTCCTGGTTAAAGTGTTGGCAGCCAATCAGAACTCTGCATTCCCTTGCACAAACTAGTTTTTCTTAGCGAAGTGGTCACTGAGGAACTGCGGTCCGTGATACAGATTTGGATTTCCCCAAATTTCTGAACAACTACTGAACAGGTTTTCACTAAATAAAAAAAATGCACAATCTGAGAAAAAAAAATCTAGCTTCTGCCAAATTTGGTGTAAATTCGGTCAGCGGTTCTGGCTGTAGTTGTTTTCAAAACTCATGTGGGTTGACTTGGGAAGCACACTTCTTTGCCCCCCCTTTCCCCCTTTCCCCCTCTTCTCGGCCCTCGCTTAACAGATCACCCAGAAACTTTCCATGTGCACACTTTTTCTTAAACAAACATTAAGATTCATCAAACGATGCCAAAGATAAATCCAAGTCAAAAAACATTTTTCTTTTCCTATGGAAACATGACCCTAACTATAACTACCTATTGGCAGCTGCCAGTAAGTAATGTCCAATTCCTCTAACAGCGCGTATGCCGGCTTCTCAACAATGAGGGTGCACACAGTGAGCCTGGGTCTGAACGTTGCAATATGGACAGTCCTGCTACCCCACAATATTGAAGTACAATGGTATAAAGGTGTTCCATAGTCCAGCCTATATTTGGGCACATCCCCCTATTTTTGCAGGTCTAGGTTTCAGCACAACAGATCCTGAGTAAGAAGGAGCATGTTCGTTCTCTGAACTGTTTGTAAGCAGTGATCAATGTGACATCTCAAGTGTGCTTCAAGGCTTCCATTTGAGCAATTGTGAATAAAGAACTTTGATAAAGCGTTCTTCTCTCCCTGTAGAGGACAAATAAATATAGCGGCGTTTGGAGTATTGCAGTTTATTTTTACTCATTAAAATGTGTAAAACGTGGGGCCGTTTCAGTAACTCGCTTTACATGTATGCATATCACTAATGGTCAGTGTGATCCATGACAGGTGGCCACTTTTTATTGAATGTGCATATGTTTGCACCGAAGTGAATAAATGAAAAACGTGCTAACCATGTCTGTTTACCATCGTATGCGTTTTAAAAAATGTTGTGTAATCTCTAGAGACACAGTGGGGTACTACATGAACCAACTCGTAATTGGGTGTAAATTTGCTGGCCGATTCAACCTTCCCACTGCTCCCGGTTCGTCTACTCAATCTCTAGCTAGCCATCTGCCTAAAATATACTTATTTATTAGAAGTCTGCTCAGCTCGTAATCGTTTGGGGTCTATGTTAGCATGATTCGAGCCCAGGGTGATTTACTATTTTAATGTAGAACTTACTGTAGACTTTTTATCTAATTGTTAGGTAGAGCTAAATGAAACTTCTGCTGTTAAAATAATTAAGGAAACTCCAGTGTGGTCTATATCGTGTATGTGCTACCGAAATGTAAGTGAATTTGTTTCATGCTGCATTTACATATTAAATCATTTGAGTATGCTAGCGTGCTGTGTATTTACTACAAAAAAATACATCTTGTGTTTTTACCAAGCAGAGTTTATTTCATACATTTGGTATTTAAGCTGTGGCTGTCCCCGAAAGATCGGTGGTATTGTGAGTTTAGGCGAGTTAAGCACCCACGGCTAAACCCTTATCACCCCCCAGTCCTGCACTGAAAACATAATGCAGGCGCGGGACTAAAATCAAAAACACTTATGTAACATTTATGTGCAGTGGAAGATCCACAGATAACTGCTTATGTGTAGAGGCACATGATGTCAAAACGCGCAGCATTCTGCCGAAGATATATCAATTGTCAAGTCACCTCCCACCTTCGGCGAGGAATGAGGTGGTAAACAGTGAGGGATTTCGGGGGGTAGGAGGTGGGGGGGACGAGGGCCTCCATTTTTTGATGTAGTCCTTCCCAGAAAGGTTGACCAGTGATGCTTTGGGCTGCCACAAAGGGTGTTTATCAGCTTTCGAAAGGGCCGAGTGTTTTTGCTACCTTTCGGATTGCTTGACAGTGTGTTGTTGGGATGTACTGATTTAAGTTTTATGGAAGAATGTTGGTGATTTTGTCAGAGTTTACTTTGTAGTACATGGTATATAGTGTAGCACGCTCATCAGAAATGGAGACAAATGTCTTAATAAGGCTGAGCTGGTGGAAAGATTTTCCACCTTTGCAGGAAATACATTGAAAACCCATTCTTAGTTCGAGTGTGCAAGCTCTTAGACCTGTTGTAGGCTTTGTGGGCTTTTAACCACGCCCATCACTTTCACTCGTTCATGGACTTGCCTTTCAAAAATCCTTTATCATTGGTAAATGCTTTCCGTTTGTCCCGCCTTGGGAGGTTTTGTTACTGCCTTGCAGACTGACCCTGTTACATGTATTTGCACAATTGCCGATACGTTTGACCTGAACAAACTTCTTTTTCTTTTTGTGTATCTCCTTTGTGCTCATGGTGGCCATTAATCGGCTTGCTTACGTCAACTGTTTTACTTTTCATTTTCAACTTAAGTGGCAAGAAAAGTCCAATTTGGAATTTACAACACTAATAGCTCTAACTCGAGTAAATGTGAGGCCTATTGCATTGCAAATGCTTGTTGGTGTTATAGGATTAACACAATTTCAAGTCAGAAGATTGCTGGGATATTCTGCCTTTTTCAACTAAGAATGTATTGACCTTTCCCACAGCCCACGCATACATGTTAATCATAATCCAAAGCCACGTTTTCACCTACAATGTACACAGCAAATGGAAAAGGCGCATGCGTGCATATTTGGTTCCTTCTGTTAATAGTATCACTATCCACTATTTTTACTTGAAAACATTGTCATGATTTTAATGGGCAAATAAGGTTGATCCTCTGCCTAGTTAAACCCCTGATTGTACTGATGTTAACCTTGTTTGGTACTCTGTCTAGTTAGAGTCCAGAGTAGACATATTTTAACCTTGGCTGGCACTTTAAAAAAAAAAAATTGCTGGTACTCTGCCTAGTTGGAGTCCAGATTATACGAATTTTAACCTTGGTTCGTCCTCTGACTAGTTAGAGCCTAGATTAGACTGATTTTAACCCTTGATTGCTTACGTAGAGCACATATTACACATATTTGAACCCTATTTGGCTCTCTGTCTAGTTGGAGCCTAGATTTTACTGACTTTAACTTTGGTTGGCACTCTGGCAAACCCTCCCCCACGGATATCGTGATTTGTAATAAAATTGCAAAATCGTCATTTTTGTAAAAATCCTTCCTTTTTTTTATTTAACAAAAGTGATTGCGAAATTTCAGGAAAAAATGACGCTCTCTTTACTGGTGCTGCACTACCACTGAGACAGTAGAAGGAGCGGAGCAGCAGGTTAGCCGGCAGCAGAGGTGTTCACTTTCTCTGCCTTTGAAATGCACAAAGCCCCCTCCTGTGCAATTAGCCTGCGACTCCTTACCTGCTCTGCTGCTGCTTGGACCTCATTCATATTCATCCCTAACATCCCACCGATGTCTCCTATTATGTTTTTTTTTTTTTTTTTTTAATATAGCGAACTTGGCCCAAACACATTTCCTGTTATTCTGCAACACAGAACACTCATAGTAGAAAAGACCACATACTGGTGACCTGTGACTTCAGCACTAGAATACAAAGTGCCCAATTTCTCAGCAGATTTTTGTCAGGCCATTGCCCGTTGTTTATGACCCATGCTGACAATAGCAAAAAAGAACAGATGATGGACGGAATGCAGAGCTGATCAAACATTCACCCCCAGTCACAAAGATCTGGGTTTAACCCATCGTTTTTTTGCTCACCATGCCACCCTAGTTTGGACCCAGCCATATGCAAATCAGTCTTGACCCTGTTCCTCATGGGAACACTCCAGCCCGAACTGCCAAGCCAGGTCCTCTCTGGACCGGAAACAAGCATCCTAGGACCAGTTTCAGGGTATCACCCTTCATCAGCTAGGCTAGCTTGAATCCAGTGGCGCAGTGTGCACGGGACCCACGTCTGGGCATACCCTTCCCACTTGGGGCGACAAATGCAAAAAAGAACAGATGATGGACGGAATGTAGAGCAGATCAAACATTCACCCCAGGTCCAAACTGGGGTGGCATGGTGAGCAAAAGAACGATGGATTAAACCCAGATCTGTGACTGGGGGTGAGTGTTTGCATTGTTTGGCACTCCGTCCATCATAATTTTGTGTTACTATGCTGACAATCTGCAGACGAATAGCCATTCTCTTAGAAGTTAAACCCAAAGGCCCTAACTGATGTGATGTTCCGCTCCGAAGTTAAGGAGGCCCTAGAATCTTACATTTAGCATAATGGACATCTACAGGCATGAGAGAGATGGAGTGAGAGAGACTGAAAGCATTGATGAGAAGGGGAGTTGCCTCTCCTGGATGGTATCAAACATCGCTTGAGATGAGAACTCACACCCAGAGAGCCCCTAGAGGCTCAGTTACAAGCATGAGAGCATGATGAACCTGCACCAGATGCTTGCTAGACTTGAACCGCAAACTAGTGCCTCTTTCGGACTCACTAGATAAGCACATGCTCGGAGACTGTCATCAAAGACTCCACTCTGAGGGAGGTAAATCAGGGCATCTGCTGGCATGGCTACTAAAGAGGAAGGCTCTGTCTCCCCTAACACTCTCCCTGAAGGGTACTAATGGGATGAGGGCAGGGACACTGGCCTGTATAAATAACTTACTGGCTAAGTACTTGGCTTTGCTCTATATGAAACACAGGAGGAGGGTGGAAATCACAAAGGGACCTTCCTGTAACAGCATAATGATCCAATGATAACATAAGAGGATGTATTGGAACAAGAGGTGGAAATTACACAGAAGGAATTAGTTACAGCCATAATTTAACTAATGAAGAGGAATGGGTGGGGTGGGGTATGGGGGAGATGTTTCCATCAAGGCTTACCAAGTGGGGGCCACTCCTGTCACCTTTAAGGAAGCCGTGGTAGTCATGATACCCAATGCAGATAATGGCTCTGAAGAACTGATCTCGTACAGGTCCCTCTCCATGCAGATTATAGAACCGAAGGTGCTCTCCCAGGCGTTGGCGTCTAGATTGATGCCTAGAATGGGGCCATTGGTAGGTGAATACCAATGTGGCTTCACCCCCAGTTATAATACCATGATGAACACAGCTTTCTCTTCTGCTGTTTGCCACTATGGTCTCTTGGCTTTAGATTGCTAGGATCTAGCCTTGTTCTTGTGGCGCTAGTAACTTCTCTCTCTACAAGTTCTAGCTGGTCATTTTACAGCCTCAGCTGTCTTTCCCTCTTTGCTATTGTTTGTTTTGCTTCCCTCACAAACTTTTTGATGCTAGTGATTTTGCCCTCACCTGTCTCTGGTGATGGGTATTTTGCCCCCCCCTCCCCTTGCTGTCCACACCACCAGCTATCCCAGCTCTTTGGTGTTGGACACTTCTACCTCCCCCTGTGCTTCTGGTTGCCCCCTGTCCTTCCAGCCACTGGGGAACCCACTCTTGCTTCCAGGCACTTCGCACCCGTCTGTTGTTTTGGGTGATTGTCGGTGGCCGAATCTTGTTTTTTATCTTCTGAGTGCTTTCACTAGTCCCTGTTGGACCCTTGGGTGAGAGCTGCTGGCTCCTAAGAGGGTCACCTTGCATATGGTTACTTCCCCCCTCATTTGTAGTTTTCTCTCTGCCCCCAGATGATCGCATGAAACTCACAGGGAGCCTTCAAAGCATGCACTGAAAAATACCCCAAACACATTAAGTGCCTCTCACACTGTCAATTGAATGCAGCCCTCCTGCGTCTTCAGTAAGACAAGGTTTTGTGGTTAGTTGCAACCTTTAAACGGATGAAAGTTTTCTATTGTTTTCTTCTACAATAATTGTCTACAGAAGGGCTTACAATGAGTATGATCTAAAGTTTACCCAGTGTTATCTGGTGGAATCAGCAATGCAGCCTAAGTGCAGATAAATTGAAAGATGTGATGGTCTGTTTTTAAATAGGTTTACCTGATTTGACTTTATTTTTTAAATTCCAAATTTACTCTTATTGTTGATGAAATGGGTGTTTTTGCAGGTTGAAATAAGTAAACTTTTATTTTTAACACTTAAAATCATCTATCTCACAGCAGCATGGCTGGCACACAGATTAGTCTAGGTGATGTGGCAGCACACCTTGAAAGGTCAGCCAGCACCCCACCCTGGCCACAGTATGTACTCTTTTTTGCTTATACGAATAAGGCATATACCACAATATTCGCATACGCAAACACTCACAACATACACATGAACAGGATTAGACCTTAACTTACTCCTGCTTGATTCCTGTCCCTTATTCATAGTCCCCCTCTTTTATCTGCCCAGCTGTGTATACCTTCTATTTCCGAAAATAGCCTCCTCTCAGTCTTATGCCTACCTGTCTCAATCCTTCTTACTGAAAATTCTAAAATTGCTTGATTCCTCGTTTTATAGATCACAACCTTTCCTCTTTTAAATATATCCCTGCAATTTGTCATTACCTAATCTCCACCAGCCTATCTATGTCACTAACCATTCACCTGAATCCAAATAACCCCCTCTAATGACTATCCATACCTGGTATTAATATATCACAAAGTAATTCGAATAAAAGCACACAATATTTATTGAGAACACGATTGATCACAATAACCAACAATCACCACTAGGTTAACCACTAATTTTGGGTTCTGGAGTAGTGTGCTACTTGCTGTAAAGCGCTTCAATACCTCGTCTGGGGTAGTAAGTGCTATATAAATCCAATTATAAGGGAATTAGTCCACATTCCCACTCCTGCCATCCCCCACTCTTCTGCTGCACTGTGACTCCTCTCTTGTGCGCCTCTTCCTATCTCACCTCGCCCTCACATCCCTCCCCATTCTCTTATGCCCCCTCCGTATTCTCTTATGCCCCCTCCCCGGCTCCTGTGCCTCTCCCAAACCCACAAAGGAACGCAGGAGTCCGATGTCAGAAAGTGTAGGTTTTATATTTCATTCTGTACTCTGTGGCATCAGACATCCAGTTTGAAGCGCTGTCCCCGTGGGGTGGTCCTCCATGAGGGCAAAGGAGCGTTCCTCCCTCTTCCTACCAGCAGCAGCAGCTGCACAACCTTTACAAGGAAACAATAACAAACAGTGTTTGTTGTTTCCTTGCAAAGGGGCGTGCCACGGGGTGACATGCTCTGAGGGGGAGTGCTCAGCATTCCCCCAGCACACCCACTCAAATCGCATGTGTGTTTGGCCGGCCAAACACACATGTACACAGGGCTCTCTCCAGCCCTGCAACACTGTTGCTGGGCTGGAGAGAGCCTTCTAGGCTGCACAGGCTCACAGTCTGCCTGGGAGCACCCTGGCTGGGCGCTCCCAGCCAATCCTGATGCTATTTTAAGCAGTGTCAGGATTGGCCGCAGAGCAGGCTGGGAGCCTATGTCTGCAGCCAGCAGAGGAGCGGCTCAGAAGTCAAGGTAAGTTTATTTTTTATGACTATTCCCCCTACCACCCCCTTGCCACCCTGCACCCGCGCCACCCCACCCCGCCCCCTTTAACACCCACGAGCCGTGACTGTGTGCCGCTGGAGACACTGCGAAGTTACAGATTGACATAGCACAATCTCCAGAAGTGACAGAACACAGGCTGTATAATATTTTTGTGGCAGGCACATTTTTTGCCTACCACAAAAATATAGCGAATTTACAGGTTTGGGACCACAACTTTGCATTTTTATGGGCCGCAAAATTTACGGCCTGAAGCCACAAAATCCGTGTTCTCTGCCTAGTTAGAGCCTATATTACTCATATTTTCGCCCAATTTCCAAATTGGAGTTTTCACCAGGTGAATTGCCCGCGGTAAGGAGGTAACAGTAATCACACGTTTCTTGTGGACGAATCAGTAATTGCCCCAGACACCGAGGCCCTAATGTTGTTGTGGTGAAATCACATGGTGTGCCTTTTACTCTTGTTTTATCCATCGCACAGCACTCTCCATTCATACTGTAACATCAGCCCAGAAGGTTCTAGAATAGCAGAGCATCCTATTAAAGTATCATTTGAAAGTCCCTAGTATCTCAGTAGCCCGTCAGACCATCCTAGTGCAGTTGTGTAGTGTGCGCCTAACAAACTAATTTTGCAGACGACGTATTAACTTGTTCTTCCTCCGCCGTTTGTCCCACTTATTGATGGGAACGGACATGCTCCTGCATGCGCAAGCTTTGTGGTCTTATCTCGCGCACTTAGAAGGCTGCGGATCTTCATCGTACCAGTTCCGCTGCTGTTTATTCTCTGCATGGAGTGTCTACCCATTGCTAAACCCACACAGAATACAAGGTCTGTTCTCTGCAGCTGTGTGTATTATTCTAATGCAGTAGCAACAGGATACACCAATTTATATTCTGCTGCTGTAGCAGAAAGTAAGCATTGCTTTTTGTACCGTGCAAACGAGCAGCTGACTGCAAAAGTTTACACAACGGTTCTTCCAAGAAATGTGGGGCTGTTTGTCATACCAAGCCTTGTGACAGGTGGTGTCCACTTTTAAGGTATTTACTCAAACTTGGGACAGAACAATGCTATAACTGAAGTTAAATGGAAAAAGAAAAATCATAGGTGCAACGACTATTTCAATCAAAGATACTTTATTCGATTATAGACGTGTAATAAAGCAACATTTCATCACGTGTGTGTGTGCATATATATATATATATATATAGATATATTTAGGTATATACACACACACACAGTCTTAGAACATCAAAGTATCCATTGGTGCAGTGTAGATTTAAAAAAAAAAAAAAAAAAACAACCTCAAAACATAAAAACGAACTTCAGAGTCAGCATTTGAAGAAATGATAACGTACTTGCAGTGGCAAATGTTATGGTTTGTTAAAAGCATATTTAAAATATTTTGATAAAAAACATATAACATTTACAAAAAATGTAAACATTTGGTCAGAAAACTCATCACACCTGTAGGAATACACAATCAGAGGTAAATTGGTCCAAAGGGAAGCACGATTGATGACGTATCGTCCGACGTCTGACTGTCGACAGGGGACCTCTATCCCAGACTCCAAAATCCCTAACCAGATAAGGGGTTCATCTGATGCTGTTGTCTAGATGGGGACATAATTCCTAACCAGTTTTTTTCTTAGGTTGATATTTCTCTCCTAACGTTTGCTGCCTCTTCATAAAAGTATATTTAACCCAAGCTTCATCTGCCAAATGGAGGTGAGTATACGAACAACTGGGGCCTGCCAAGCTCACTTAATACAATTTTGACATAAGACAGCTATTGGAATTTTAAACAATTGTCATAATTCAGAGTCAACAATGACATCTTTGTTTAGTGAAGCCTTGTCATTCCACCAAATAGATTCAAAGTAGCAACAGCGCAAAGTTTATTATATTGTCAACATATTTAAGGTCCAACTCCTTGTGACAAAAATAGTGCGAACACTAGCAGGGCACTTGTTCAATGTAAAATGTAATGTGTGTAGAGTAAGGGTGTAATCCAAAGACGCAATACTCCCATGTTCACATTTAAAGTGTCTTTCACAATTATTTCCATTTTTATTTGCAGAACATTTCATATCCCGATAATGGGCCCTCATCAAGGTGCTCCGGCACTCTAGGGGATGCGAATAATACATATGAAGCACAAATATAAAGCAAACTAAATATTGAATGGCTAAAGCAAACATAGTGAATTGTAGAGGAGGCCTAAAAAGGCAGGAAGTGTTTCACTTTATTTGGTCCTGATATCCGTTACCACAATAGTCTGCTTTGCTGCAAGAACTGTAGTGTACAGGTAAGACCACATTCTATGCTATCAGTTGGAGATAAAAGAGAACTGCCCATCATAGACGAAGATGCCAGATGGCTTCTTGTGCCCAGGACTGAGATAGCAACTTTTTTCTTGATAGATGAACTTACCCAACATTCAAGTGGTTTTTATGGTTGTATTACATCTCACTATTCTAGTATCTTTCTGATCTAAAAAACGTGGTGGTGACCTTAAGAGTACATAATACCGAAAGTGTTGTTTTGGGGTTATTGTTTTTAGCTGTAACCGTGCTGCTTCAACATTAGTAAGTAATATGTAGGTTATATTTCTCTTATTTTTTATAATATTTTAAAGTATGTTTATATGTGTGTGTGATCCACAGAACATGAATATTGCTACAAAGCAAGAGAGCACTGTACAAAAAGTGGGAGGACCTACAAGAGAGGAAGCCATATATAATAAGTGGGGTTACTCTGGATAAGGGGATTCACAAGGGTTTGCAGAGGAGTGGCACATGGGAAGGAAGGGTGTAGCAGAAGAGAAGTCCTAATTTGCTTGCAGAAATTGGCATGTGTAAGCACTTGTCTTATCTAGACTGGCATCTTTTTACCAGGATGTCCGTGAGTAGCAAATTAGGCTAATATCTATTTTTCCTGTAGCATTTGGTCTACTGCCCTTAAGTGCTGCAGCACCAATAAAGATTCTGTGTCAATGGTGATGCTCATCTTAGATTCCAGGTAACTGGGTGTCTTTGAACTTCAGTCTCGTTACCTAAGAGATTGCTGCTTTCAGGATACTTTGTGGGCAGGAGTGTCAGAATCTCAGCTATCCCCTCTGAAAAGTGTTGTCTACATCAAGGTGCGGGAGGACCAGAGATGGTATGGCAGTTCTGAAGTCTTTGTCTTTGTAAAGAAATAACTCTACTTTTTGAAACAACAATAGTGTGTGACTGCCGATTTTTGTCTTGTGAGTGATAAGTCTTAAAGCTGAGACAGCGAAAACAAAAAGCTTTATCTCTGAAGAATTGAGGTGCTAAGCCATTTAAATTCATTAAGAGCCAACATGTGTTGATTGCATCATCTTTGAATTGAGGTTGAATTTGTTTCAGGTAAAGCTTGACATTCTGTCTTGGATGGTGGCAAGACATTTGTTTATATTGACGATATTGTGTAGGGGAGACATTTCCAGCAGAGTTGGCATATGGGGGACATTTCCAGGCAGAGTTGTCATTCACATACTAACGTGTCTTGAAGCTCATTCTTATTAGAAAGGTCATGTAGAATTTGAAATTCACAACCATGCCTTGAGACTTGCAGTATGAACTAGGTGGCAATGATGCATTATAATCCTGAGGTAACCATCTGTTGTTTCATGGATATGACGTATTTAATGGTAAGTTTGCATCCTTTAAAGCCTATTCCATTGGAGGCGATGCTGAGTTGAGTTTGGTCAACAGAGGATTTGAGGAGAGCAGGAAGATGGGCTGCCATTATTTGTGGTCTGACTTACATTGTCGATCCCCTGATGGTGGCATTCTCTATGCTGCACTGTGCCCTGAATCCACATAAGTAGGCCTGTAAGAGTTGGTTGGTCTTAAGTTACTTGTGTAGTTTGGTGCTAGTGACCTTTTCTATCGTTCTTTACAGACAGCAGTTATATGTGTCTTCTGGGCCCACGTTGAGTTTCTTCAGTACAGGCAGATGATAAAAGAACAAAGCATTTGCAATGTAATGGGTCTCGCGTTTGCTTGTGGTAGAGCTGTTAGCATTTTAAACTCCTAACCAGACTTTTCTTGCCACATAAACTGAAAAGTAAAACAGTTTCACATAAGCAAGCTGATGGCTGCTATGAATGCGAAGCAGTCACACAAAAGGAAACAGAAATTCACTTGCAGTGAAAAGTATCGGTAAAAGTGCAATTATCAATATAACCGGCAAAAGTGCAGTTATCCATATAACCGGCAAAAGTTCAATTATCCATTTAACAGGGTCGATATCATGCAAAGCAGTCGATTACTGCCCAGCAAGATCACGATGCCTACGAAATAAAAATAAAATGTAGTCCAGTAACCATACTGAAAACATCGAGCCTCTTATGTTTTCAGTAGTTGGCAGGTGCGCTTGAGGAGGGCTAAACACTAGAAAAGGCGTGACGTGTGCAAGCCTTTCACTAATGAAATCAAGCGAATTTTAAAAGGCAAGCCCAGCCACCAACCAAATTGATGGGCATGACCTGGTTAAATCCTATAGAGAGATTACTCGACGGACAGAGCGCTTTGCGTGCTCGACCCTAAAAAACAATGTAACGCTTGTGACCTATTTACACAAGATAAATCCCACTTTGGACCCACAACTTTTTTCCCCACCAGCTACTCCAGACTTATACTACAGGCTAGGAGTAGTATTGTTAGTTCCACATGCAGAAGAGGTCAGTGAGGAAGAGTACCCTGTTCGCCTCAGCCTGTGTGACTGTGAAAAGAAAGAGAACCTTATATGGACCCCATCTTGAGACCACTTTTACTTCTTTCAAGCACAGGCAGGACTCTGCATACTTTAAGCTCTGGCTGCAGAGGGCAACTGTACTCCTTGGAGTAAGATAGGAGAAGTGGGTGAGGATGCTGTAAAGTGCTAGTGCTTCACATGCCCTCCTAACGAATGGGGCTTAAGCTGATTTATATCTGTATTTTATCACTCATTTATGGAAATAACTTAAAACAATATTAGTTGTATTCTGATATTTGCTTTCTCTGGGTTCTTTTTCACAGTGTACTTTCTGCTGTTCATTATATTGCATGACAGAAATACATTGTATATTTGGTATGTAGAATGTATTTAATACCCTTTTTAGGGTCGAGCCTGCGTCGCTTGCGCATGCGTTTCGCTCGCGAGACGCTTTAGGAGTTAGAAAAGGACTCAGAGCCCCGTCCATGTCACATCAGTGTCTTTCATTGGTTCATGGGCTTCCTGTTAAAATCTGCTTGCTTCCGATAGTGGAAGACACGCATACGTCATGCCTTTCCGGTGGTTAGCCCTCCTCGAGCGCAGCGACCAAGTACTGAAAACATGCGAGGCTCGCTGTTTCCCGTCTGGTTTGTGGGCTACTTTTTATCTTTTGTTCGCAGCGCGATCTCGCTTGGCAGAAGTAGTGGGCTTTGCATAACATCGACCCTGTTACATAGTTAATTGCACTTTTGCCGGTTACGTAGATACTTGCACTTTTGCTGATAGGTTCCACTATGAGTGATCTGTAGCAGCGCGATCGCGCAGTTTTTTTCCATTTAAAGGGGGGAAGAAAAATCCGGTTGGGAGTTTATAACTGCTAATAGCTGTAACTCGGAGAAATGCGAGACCCTATTGCATTGCAAATGCTTGTTTAATCTATATCTTTTATTTTATGGTGCATGAGTGTTATGGAACCCAAGGTATTTCTTTGGTCTTTTGTTAGTGAGCCAGGTTAAGAAGATGAAGTCTGTTCGGGCCATTGCTTGTAAGGTTTAGAGGAAGGAGGGCATTTCCAAAATGTGGGTGCTATTTCATTGTTGTCAAACGTGATGCTTGCCACTTGATTTTCTGCATTCTCTTCCAGCAGTTTCGGAGTGAAAATAGATGGGTCTTCTGTCACGCAGCATGGGGGGGGGGGCATTGGGAAGTACATTATAGAACCTTGTAAAGCAAACTGTAGAGCTTTTGGCGCCTTTACCAAAAATTATTCGACGTTTTGTTGAAGAAAATGTAATTCCTTTTAATTCCTTTTATTCTTCTTCTGTTACTTTGGTTCTCTCTTAAATCACCACATTGCCATTTCTGTAAAGATCATGCTTTTTCTTGTAAAATACGTTTTGATAAATTTATGTTTAGCTTTTTGCAGGAGTTTGAACCTACTTATTAGCCTTGAGTGTCCCAAAATTGGGTCACCAAAAAGGGAAATTGAGGTGGTCATAATTACACATCAGAATCGCATTTGACCATAATAATAAGAGTTACGCTTTTTACGACATCCATTTTCATGTCACCTTATTGTGACTTAAGTGTTACTGCGTCTAAGCATTTTTATCAAGCTTATCATTTGAGTGCTGGCGCATGGTTATCGCCCACTCTCCCACACTGTATGTATATTTGTTCTGGGACATCTGTAGGACTGTGTATGGCCTTTCATCATTTTCCTCATTATACTCCCACATTAGTTTTTTTAGAGATCTTTTTATTACAAGTGAAACAGTGTCGTCAAGCATCCTACCCAATAGCAAAATGAGACAACCA
This sequence comes from Pleurodeles waltl, assembly GCF_031143425.1. NCBI lineage: Eukaryota > Metazoa > Chordata > Amphibia > Caudata > Salamandridae > Pleurodeles > Pleurodeles waltl. The sequence goes on from NC_090449.1 coordinate 162,427,817, forward strand.
AAAGAGTTGCAAAATTCCATCAGTTTCATGAAATCACCCGTCCCTCCACCCACACATCAACAACAGTTCACAAGGCAGTTCCTATAGTCGGGCACCTCAAACCCAAATCATCAAGCTTGGCACCCAAAATATAGGCACAGAGCCCACCCCAGAAGTCATTCCGTTCCCCCCATATTTTGGTCCATTTCTTAGGGCAACACCATCCCTCATAAACTACCCTTTTTGCCAGCATGGACCAGTCCATATCATTCTTCCAGTGAAGTGCAGTGCCAGTTTGGCCCTCCACATCCGCACAGTGTTGCCCTTGGCAACTACTAACCCCAAAGTCATCCAGATCTGATCCATTCTGGTGAGATCAGTTGTTTTCCAGACATTGAGGAGGCACCACTTTGTGGAGGCATTCCGTATTGCTTTCACATACATTGTTCATGCAAGTGACCACTGACTTCCAGTGGAGCTGAATGGTGGGGCAGCTCCAAATCCTGTGGAAAAGCGTTCCCACTTGGCTGCAGTTTTGAAGACATGGTGGAGTTGCTGTCCTGCCCATCTTTACCAAGGTAGTGTGTGCATAATATCATCTGTTTACATTTTTTACCTGTACAATGCAAAACCTGAACCTGATAGCCAACTCTTGGGGGGATGCCAAGGCCTCAGCAACTCTTCGTCTTTAATGCATTCAAAGTCCTGTTCCTATTGATCCCTCAGTCAAGTCAAGGTGCCTGGCATCCATATGGTAGGCAGGTGTCCCCTCCAGGAGCTGATCCCCGTGGTTGATAGCAATGGGCTGAACTGACCAGTAATATTTCTGTAGGTCGGGAAAGGCGATACCCCAATCATAACAGCTCTTTGTCACTTTTTTAAGGGCTAGCCGGACTGGACTCTTATCCCAGAGTAGTGTATGGTTTTCAGATTAATTTGCCTGAAAGTAGGATGTCGGGACTGGGTACAGTGTGTTCTGAAACATGTAGAGAAAGTGGGGTAATGCATCATTTTGAATAGAGCATCTTTCCCCAATATTGACAAATGCAGGGCTCTCTAGTATTAGACATCTCTTTGGAGGTGCACAAGTGGTGGCTCTAGGTTATGGGTATAGAAGACATTCTGGTCTGTGATGATGTGAATCCCTAGGTAACGAAAGCCCTCCTCTGCAATGCTATCCGCACAATCTCCGTGCAGATGTGGTGCATGTCCCCTAAGGGGATAGATTAAGGATTTGTTCTAGTTGATAGTATAGCCTGAGTACCGACGGAGCAGAGTGAAGAAGTGCGTTATTCTGTCAAGGGTATGTACCGGATCTGAAACATAAAGTAAAATATCATCAGCATAAAAAGAGATCCTGTCCTCCCAGTCTTCTGTCCACCTCAGTCCTCTGATCAGTGAGATCATGCCTTATCCAGACAGTCAGCAGCTCCAGGACCAGTGCAAATATTAAGGGAGAAAGTGGCCATCCCTGTTTTGTGCCTAGTTGAAGATGGAAAATGGAGGATGTGCTCCCATTCACTTTCACCTGAGTCAAAGGACCAGTGTAGAGACGTCGCACCCATGCTATGAAATGAGGGCCGAAGCCAGGTTAACTAGGACTTCAAACATGAACGGCCATTTGACCATGTGGAAGGCCATTCGTGCGTCGAGTGAGAGTACAAGGGCATCGTCACAAATCCCTGCTGCATACTCCAGGACCCCTTGTAGACGCCGCAAGTTGAGGGAGGTACTCCTTCCCTTTATGAAGCTGGACTGATACGGATGGACCAACGTCGTGACCATTCGGACCAGCTGAGAAGCTAGCAGTTTTGTGAAGATCTTCACCTCTGCATTCAATACAAGATCGACCTGTAAAAAGGCACAGTTCTCCGGCGGTTGCCCCATTTATGTATGACTACTATATTGCTAGCCCCCGGTCTCTGGGCAAGGGGTCCTTCTTGTGACTTTCCTTAAACATTTACAGGAAATAGGGTTCTACCTTAGAAGCAATGAGTTTATAGAGCTCAGTGGGCACGCTGTTGGGGCCCCACTGCCTTGCCAGGAGTTAGGTCACGGATATCCTGTACTACTTCAGATTCAATAGGTTCCTTTTCTAGGTGTTCTCTGTCCGAATTTGAAAGCCCTGGGACTTACAAATCCGGCAGTAGCTCGTGACCCTCCTTGGCTGTTGTGGTGAGCGCCGGGGAGTAGAAGTCTGTGTAGCAGACCTCAAAGGCGTTGGCCACACCATGTCTGTCCTTCACCTGCTCCCCCCTTTCATTCAATATCTTGATAACCCATTGGTTGGCTCTCTCCTTTCTAGCCAGGCCAAGAGCTTCCCTGCCCTGTCACCCACCTCGTAGAGGCGATGTTGGCTTGCTCGGTGGCTGGCTCAGGCAGCTTCCATAGCAGTGTCCCTGTGTTTTGTCGTCTTTAAAGTTAAGGTGTGATGTAAGCTCTCTTGTTCTTTGTCAATGAACTTGGACTCTAGCTTTAGAATCTCTTGCTTGAGTGTCTCCAAATGGGCCCTTTTTTCTTGTGTGTGTGTCCTACTATCTGTGAGAGGCCCCGGCCCTTTATGAGTGCCTTATATGCCTTCCACAGGTTCTGTGCTGAATTCACCGAGTCCTCATTGAAGAATCTCTCCGTAACCTCTAGGAGGCCCATGCGAATGCAGGGTTCCTTTAGGTACCCGGGGCTGAGCACAATTCACTGTCAATTATGGCGATCAAGCAGATTGTAAGTCGCGACTGGGGAATGGTCACAGATACCCCTCGCTGGCCCTGGTGAACCTCTCAGAAGTGCGAGAGTTGATGGGACAAGGTAAGAATGTAATCTATGCATGGAGGCTGCCATGCACCCCGAGTGGGTAAGCGTATTGTGGTGTCTCCTAAGGAATTGTAGAGGGGTGCTCTTATAGTTTTGTAACCCAGGCCATTGGCATTCCAAAAGAGACGTTGAAGGTAGGAGCAGCTAGTGTGGTAGGCATGGTTGTTTAGGGAAGATGTTCAGTATGTGGAGCAGATGGAGCCATAGATGAGGAAGTGGTCGTTATACCTCTTGAGCTCCCTTTTCCCAGTGCCTTAGGTTTAATGTTATAACTTGATCCCTTGTGAAGAGTTATCAGATTTCTGGATTTGCTGCCTTTAGTTTTCTGGCTGTCATAGACTTCAAGAGATGTTGTGATGGTGATTTCATCTGTCATAAAATGTCTGTGCTGTAGGAGGCCTTATGGCGCCAGGCCTCTGAAGTTTGGGGTTTCTTAGTCCTCCATTTTGCCCTGCCTTCTTCATTTTAAGGACCGTATAGGGACTGTAGTAATCTCTATTTTAAGCACACCATTATTTCGACTGGGAGCCATGTTTCTTTTCTTTTGTGTTTTGTTCAGTTGTTCTACTTTTATATATTTTTTGTTGTACTTTGTTAATCTTTAAGTCGAACTTTGAAGGTTTAACTCCGTACAGTACTTTAGTTTGAAGCGCTGTAGTCGGGCTGGACTGGCCGTAGAGGGTATCAGGCATTTTCCCGGGAAGCCGGAAGGGTGGATCCTGGATTTGCATAGGTGAGGGCGGCAGGGGGAGGGGTGGGTGGGAGAGGGCTGGCTATTTTGCAGAGGTGCTGTATTATCAGTCTCCAGTAATAAAAGCAGCAGTGCTTTGCCCTTGCCCAACCCGCAGGCTGGTTCTACAAAATTGCCAGGGCTGCTTTGGGTTCCCAGTCTGGCCCTGGCTGCAGTCAGTCAACTAAGTAATTAATTCAGATACATTTAGGCTTGCAAAGTTGGGCATTCATATGAATTTAAATAGTCGGGACTGCACATCTTTTCAAAACTGTAACCCTCTGGCTAAATATTGCAAACTTCAAACACTTATATTTGTCACCATCAGTGCAAGTCTTTTATTTCATGACCAGTGGCTCTCTTCTTCAAGGTTCTGAGCGTTAAAAGACTTTTATCGGGAAACTTCGTAGGGTGAAAGGTCTCACAGCCGTGGGGTGGTACTTGTAAAATTACCCTATACTTCCCAGAATGCAGGTATGCAGCCCTCCACTTGCCAGAAAGAATGCATGCATGTTTACTGTTTAGAATGTACAGCTAACAGTGACATGGCCTCATCCATTGCCTGCTTCCTCCCAATTATCTGGAGCAGTTCACTGTTAACGATATTCTGCAGTTTTTGTAATCATTAACCAAAAATATATCGCAGCTCAGTTTTTTTTTGTTGCTTTTTTTTAAAACTCTAAACGGGTCCAGGAAACTAAAGAATCGTGGAAGACATTGTTAATGCAAGTGAACCGCTATGTTACAAGTACTTTTGTAACTGAATTCTAAGAAGTCAAGTCTTGCTTCAGGTGGATGACCTAAGTATTAAGAAGCCGTGGGTGGTGATACCCTTTCTTTTTTATGATTTTGTTAAATCACAGTAATGCTCATTTGAATTTTGTGTCCTCGTTTTTAGCGTGAAGATCAATTGTGCTCGCTTTATTTCTGAAAGTACTAAAATTGTTCAATGTGAAATCTTGAAATTTGCTCATGTGCTGGAAATGCCTCTCATGCATTTTAATCCTAGAATGTGCATATCTGTTGTAAATGTGTGTTGTGTCGGATAACAATTTGCATGTGCCATAGCATTCCAGAATAAATAAAGTACTGCTTGCAGTGAAAGGAAACGTTTTAGAACACAGTTTGTTTACTTTCTGCAAAGAAAGCCTGCGAGTGCTTGATCACATATGCAAGTGCACATCTGCATGTGGTATGTGTCCGACAAGGATCAGGACCCCCAGAAGCCTGCAGCCCCGCAGTATCCGTTTATTTTAATGGTAACTGCTACCAGATGTGCGTTTAGCTCTCCACTCCTGCTCTTCTCATTAACTTGAAGTACCCCCAGCCTCATCACGTTTAGAGCTTCCACATAGATGCTGCATCGACATATTTCTGCGTTGTGTAATTTGCCATTTAAACCATGAGAACATTGTTCAATAGAGGAATTAAACTTTGGTCAGTACTTTAATTTAGACCTGTTACTAGGGCCTGTTACTAGGGTCTTGGTCGCTTGACCCTCATGTGCACAAGCAAGAGCACCATCTCCTCCTCCAACACAAACAAGTAATGACTTTTTTATTATATAGGTTTAGGAGTTAAGTTTCGATTTTATTGTTTTATTGTTTGTAATGGTTTCAACCTATGCTCGTGCAACTTATTCTTTAGGACAGAAAACAACGCAGTGTAAGAGTGTTTACATCGCCTCTGGTTATAGACTGGCAGCTTTCTCTGGGAAGTACCTTGGAAACTAGTTTACACTCTTTCATGCAGTGTCCTTGTTGAAATGGCTACTTCAGCTTTTACCAAAACTGAGTTGGCAATAATTGCCCAAGGAACTGAGGGTGTCACTGATGGACTGAGCTCCGGGTGTTATATTTGGCGGTATGTGCTGATGTTTACTGAGGTGTGAGTGGCAGAGACTGCCTCGAATGTATCATAGGGCAAAGCATATTTGGCAACACTAAAAAGGAAATCAATGCACATTCCCATGGTATTCCTAAATATAATCATACTTAGGGGTGCTCATACACTAAAGCACATCGTTGCCATGATGTGCCTCCCGGAATTCTCCAAAGAAAACCGGTAACAGACAAAGAAGAAAAATATAGAGGAGCACACCAATTGTTCTTAGTATACAATTATAGAGGGTCAGTAGTGACTCCTAAATTAGAAACAAGAATTTGAATATGTTCTCCCAATACTATTTCACATTAGCAACCCTGGTGTAAGTTCTCTTACTCATATGTGCATACCAAATCCTTTACACATCTGAAAACAACTTATGATTTATTACAAAAAACACATAACATACAATACAAATCATAACCTATAACAAACTGATACATTGAAAAAACACTAACACTTAATGATTACAAACATCATAATGAATTATTCATATAAAAACGTAAACTTGAAGTTACTGGGCCTAACAGACATGTGTTGGGCCCACATGTAGCATCAGCCGACACGTGTTTCGTCCAAGACTGGACTTCTTCAAGGCTGGTGAATTATAATCCAAAAACATTACATTAATATCTAAAAATACGTGACACAACAAATACAATAATAAGAAAACACACCACATTTCCCGAGAGTATGTGGTACTAATAAGAAATTTGTGAAAAGAGAACCGACACCAGATGTCAAAGCAATCTAATTGTTAAGAAGAATGAGTTGATAAATATTATTACGCCATATATGTGGCAGAGTAATCAAGTAGGTAGAAATATTGAATATATGAATGTTCAAAAAGGTCCCAAGATTTTCGAACGTGAGAAAGACCTTATATTGCAAATCCTCCCCAGGGTGACCATAATTGCTGATCCAAAAGGAAAAATACCTTATTCTCTCCACAGGTCCCTAAATCTCAAAGCGGTATCTCAAACTGTGAGTGAAAAACAGGAACCAAGTTATGAGCTACAAACTCAAAGCCATTTATGTATATAGAATATGAGAATGCTCCAATGTAATACTGACCTTGATAAGAATATCACTTATGCCCATTTGTTGTGATGGGTCCCAAAATAGAAAGTTTTCCTTCTCATTGGAAATACAACTTCGACTAACAAACTCTCAGCTGGTCCCAACAGCATAGAGTATTTACATATATCCCATGGGTAGAGAAGAACGTCACAAATGACTATTCCTCTACCTAAAAACATAGAAATCAAACAATTTACTATTAGAGACAAACCATTTCTCAATTCCGGCATCCTGTATTTAAATTACAACTATATGTAGCCAATTCCTCAACAGCATAAAATGTGCGTGTTGTTTTCACATAATCCCAAGTAATTTAAGTAAAATGTCTAAGGGATATAACAAATTATGTGTATTGCCATGATAATAGTCCATAAAATAAATATACTCCTAGTTGAAAATTCTTAAATGCTCATATATATGTATTAATGGAAAAATAAGATCTCAAGGCAAAACGCCAGGTAAGGCAAATGCAAATATAGTCTGATTGCCACTAAGAAATGCTTATATATCCAAATCTTGTGGGAGTGCCAGAATTGTGCCGACATTCGCGATGCAAGAACACTGAACCAGCGTTCGAAGTTACCTGCATGATAGCATTTGGAACGCCATACATCCGCGTCTCGTCTCACTCGATATCAATATATTCAAATCTTCCACGCAAACAGACTGCCTTATATTCTCCAAAGCCGACATTGAAAAGTCCCGCCGTCCATTAGCGGGCGGGGATCGTATCAACATAAACAAAGAAAGAGGCCTCCGATCATCACATAATCCATGGCAGCCATCTTGGAATATAATCCATATGGCGCCTTCGTATGATACTATAGTCCTGCAGCGGCCATCTTGGAGTGTGATCCATATGGCACGTCCGTGCGCTGTTATAGTCCTACAGCAAACGCGATCGCATATCATTTTGATCATGTCAAGTGATACAAAGCTGGAAACCATCTTATAATATAATACATGTAACTCCCCCAAATAAAATTGCCTCACTGCATTTTATGTAATGTCAACAACTGATTTTAAGAGACAGAAGTGCCCTGAGTTATGCCCAATCTATTTGGCCTATAAAGATGTGTGAACAGAATGTGTCCTAAACTGTATCACTGATTAGTCGATATCAGAGAAGATTTGTAGTGGGAAAAGCAGGGAAATAGACCGAAAAGAGATTGAGATTAATTTAGAGAGACCATCACCATAATGAAAAGTAATGTGACATATAAATATACAAAAATAACATTGTATACATATTGGTCCAAGCATATTCTATATACAGATAGCCGATCCAATCTTAGTCAAATGAAATCTATTGTCCATAATAAAGACCCTTCTACACACTACACATACATATATATTTACAGGAAATGATACAATTCATCATCCAAGTTCATCCCCATTTCGATGGTCCTTAATTTGATTATCCATTTAGCCTCATTCCTTCTCAGATCCAGTGTCCTATTTCCACCCCTAGAATTAACTGGGGTGTGACTAATACCCATAAATTTTATTGGTGGAATTTCTGTATCTGGATGGTTTTTATTCATATGTCGTACCACTGGTGATGTTACATCATTATTTCTGAGTGCACGCATATGTTCCTGAATACGTTCCCTTAGGGGCCTGATTGTGCTGCCCACATATATTTGACCACATTCGCATTCTAAAATGTAGACAATAAATTTGGTATTGCAATTGATAAAAGTGGTGATTTTATATATCTCACTTCCATTATAGCTGAATTCAGAAGTTTTGTGTAGTGATAAATTGCACATGTTACTATGACCGCATCTATAAAAACCCTTGATTTTTTTCGGCTAACCATGTTGGTTTACTGTCCTTTAGAGGAGGCAAAAAACTTTTACATACAAAATTTTTAATAGTTTTGCCCCTTTTATGAATCATTTTCGGCCTTTTAGGTAGTATCTTCACAAGTGTGCCGTCAGTTTGTAATATATTCCAGTGTTTGTGAAAACCGTGACCCCTGGACTACGGCAACACCCTCTACGCCGGGACCACAGCCAAACTCCAAAATCGCCTGCAACTCATTCAAAACGCATCGGCACGCCTCATCCTCGACGTACCCCGCAACAGCCACATCTCCGCTCACCTGAGACACCTGCATTGGCTCCCAGTCAGCAAAAGGATCACCTTTCGACTTCTCACCCACGCACACAAAGCCCTCCACAACAAGGGACCGGAATACCTCAACCGACGCCTCAGCTTCTACGTCCCCACCCGCCTCCTCCGCTCCTCTGGTCTCGCACTCGCTGCCGTCCCTCGCATCCGCCGCTCCACGGCGGGTGGGAGATCTTTTTCCTTCCTGGCGGCCAAGACCTGGAACTCCCTCCCCACCAGCCTCAGGACCACCCAGGACCACTCCACTTTCCGGAGACTACTGAAGACCTGGCTATTCGAGCAGCAGTAAACCCCCCCCTTTTCCCCTAGCGGCTTGAGACCTGCACGGGTGAGTAGCGCGCTTTATAAATGTTAATGATTTGATTTGATATTCTGTGTTATCGTGCTCTGTACAGCGCTCTGATACTCTCGGGTCATGTTCACACTTAATATAACTCTCAGTAAATGCATAAATAGATCGCCATGCACCGGCATTTAGCTCGGCCAGACCCTAGTTTTGCCCGAGGATATGCCCCAGTGCTTGCTTGGCAGCCTTGTTGGGCTTCTAGTGGGTGGTTCATGCCATCGGTGGCTCCCTGGGCTTGAATGTAAACGCCGTTTGAGTGCGAAAGGAAGGGCGAGGAGAGACAGTGGGCACCTGGGCTGGAGGTGCGGGAGCGAGATCGCACCATATCGTTCCTTTGCCATTAAATAGTTTTCCCTGTGATTGCTGCCCATCCATGTTTCTGTGTGGAAGCAGATCAGGCGGCCTCTGCTGTGTAAAGACAGAAAAGGCGGTGTTTTACTTGGATGTGGTTAATTCTTTATAATTCATTAAATAACAACTGTAAACGAGAGGAACCCTAAAATCCAGTTTCTGGACTAATATCGTGTTAGAAGCGAAAAGGGCTTTGTGAGACTCAGAGGCGCCTAATAGCAACATTGATCTTTTCAAGCTCCACGAGTGGTAACTGACACATGTATTGCGTGCCATGAATGCTGTCACTGTGGGAGAGCTGAACTGATTTACAGTTTGCAACAATTTGCCCTGACTCAAGGGGGCGAGTAGGCCAAGTAGTAATGCGCTGATTGTGTTAGATGGTTTAGGGGGGACCCTCCGTAAAGTCACCTCAGTTGTACCGCTCACTCGTGTACGTGCTCAAGTGGCACTCCTGGGCGAGGGACGGGAAAAGCACACCTAAAGCTTGAGCATTGTGCTGCTGATCGGGGGTGTTAATGCCACTGACACCGAAGAATTTCACAAGAGTATTGTTTGTTTTGAAACCAATCTTTCACTTTTTATTGAACAGCATTATATATATCACAACGATGAAAGCCAGTACTTTGTACTAGGAGGTAACGACACTCCGCTTTGGTAATGGGCATTTGATTGTTTGTTTGCTTGTTTGATACGTCGATATCGTTTTATTTTCTTTCTTTCTTTTTTTTTTTTAAACATTTTTTTAAGGAGTCGTTGACTGTTCTCTAATGATGCCGGTGAGTTTGCGTCCCAGAGATCTCATGCACACTCCTGATTGGACAGTGAGGCTCCAGGGCCTGCTTTAGCACAGTTGGTACCCAGTGCAACACTCTTTTTGACACCCCCCATGATCGCCTTCTCCACAAATGTCCTCACTACCACTCTTTAGCAGTGACCCACTTCTCACCATAGCCTCTGTTGGCATATATTTTTATTTTTTAATAACGCAGCTCATATTTCACTCGAGTTCAGTTTTGTGATCTGCATGGTACACGTTCTTTGCAGCAAACACATTAACCATCTGAGCTAATATGATGAGTCAAAACTGCCACTAGACACTACTCCGATCTCTAACAACAGGAACTTTAATCATCAGTTATCTTGACGTTTTTATTGTTGTCTGAAAACTGCTGAACGCACAAGGAAGCTCACGTGCTTCGATTCGATACCCATAAGTTATTTTTTAACACAGCGCCCCCCACCAAAGTCCGAGCTCTGGTCGCATCACCCTAAAGCCCGCCCTTCTGTCCCTTCCACCTGATAAGCATACACTCCAAGGGGAAGTCTTCAATGAATAAACTTACTTTAAAAGATACCTAACTAGTTACATGTATGCAGTGATAGCTAAATATTTATTCTGCTTTTCCCTCCCCCCACAGGGTATGGCTTCCGGCCCCTCGCATCTCCCTCATCCAAAGAGGAAATGGTTTTAACAGAACAACTGGAGCAGAAGGAATATTGGATACAATGTCTTTGGATTTTGAAAACTTTACGAGAAGCATGGTCAGTTAGAGATCGGGAACATTTTTGTGAGCGTGTTTTTAAAATGATGTTTTAATTTGGCTTACTAAAAGAAATCATTTTGGAGAAAATGGCGTCCTCATCAATAAGGCGTCAGATGAAAAACATTGTAAATAATTACTCAGAAGCAGAAATCAAAGTCCGCGAGGCTACCTCCAATGACCCCTGGGGTCCCTCCAGCTCTTTGATGACTGAAATTGCTGATCTAACATACAATGTGGTGGCATTTTCGGAAATCATGAGCATGATCTGGAAGAGGCTAAATGACCATGGAAAGAACTGGCGGCACGTGTACAAAGCACTGACCCTGCTGGACTATCTGATCAAAACCGGTTCTGAGCGGGTGGCACAGCAGTGCAAAGAGAACATATTTGCCATCCAGACCTTGAAAGACTTCCAGTACATTGACCGTGATGGTAAAGACCAGGGCATCAACGTGAGGGAGAAATCCAGGCAGCTGGTGACCCTCCTGAAGGATGACGAAAGGCTCAAGGCTGAGCGAGCGCAGGCTTTGAAGACCAAAGAGCGCATGGCACAGGTGGCGACTGCAGTGGGTAGCAACAACCAGATCAATTTTGGTCGAGGCTCCAGTCAGCCAAACCTGTCCACCAGCTACTCTGAGCATGAGTACGGCAAGTCGGGTGGCTCTCCAGCTTCCTACCATGGCTGTAAGTACATCAGTTCTTGTTCAGTTTCAGCAGTTGTTTATTTCAAAGCGTTCTTTTTTTAATGTTGCAAACATTTTGGTTGGCCCTTATTGAGATTTAAAAGTAGCTTCATGTTGAGGTAATCTTTCAATTATGGAGATGTTGGTTGAACTTGTATACACTGTTGAAAATTAGAAAATGGTATCTAACTGTAATCTTTAGTCATAATTGATATTGCAATTTGACCACAGTTGCAGTACATCAGAAGGCGTATCACAGAGGTGGGTGATGTGTTGTGATTAAGACTCTAATTCGTAACAAACTGTAGCATTTTAGGTTATGCCATTTTATTAATTTGTCTCCCAATTAGAAGAAGCCTCAACAAAGCTTTTTGTGTCTAGCTTGAACCACCTTAATGCATTACATGTTTCAGTATGTTACATTATCGACATATTTATAGAGTTCAGTTTGCTCAGAATGTCCTTGTGATGCCTCATCATACGGTCCAACGTTTGCATCAGATTCTGAATCGAACCTCCATATGTATATTGTGTTCTGCATTGTCTCTTGGTTTGTGGTGTAACTTTTCTAATGTTAATGTTTAGATTTATATGTCCAGTGTCATTGATGCTCCATTATGACACCTTACAGGTGATACAGTTGCCTAAACTGTGGTTTATTGTGTGGGTTTCATTCAGTGAAGCTCTGAGTACATACACCCTTTGTGTGTGTATTTCGTAGGTCTGTACTTGTTCATCAGTGGCATTTAGTTAGTCTGACCTTGATTTTGCTTTGTAAGTGATTATAGCTATGTAATTGGGTGCTATGTGTAATGTTTTGCCTATATGCTCTATTGTCTTCGTGACGTGGAGTTTGCTACTTGAAGGGCATATTTGTGGTGTGTCCTTAATGCCATCCATTAATTTGTGGGCTGTTTTCTCCTTTGTGTTTTGTTGTGGTTGTGTGATATTGCAAAGACTAGCACCCTAAGTAGAACCAGTGTTAGCCTTCTGTGGTACACATGAGCGGTTTTGGATTTGTGTGACTAATTCATTGAGCACTTTAGCCTTAATTTATTCACAAGTGTGTAGGTTTTTTTTCGCAGTGGAATTTGTAGCTAGTGATAATACATGTCAACATGGACGGTGCTGGTGTAATGTGTGTGTGTGTAAAGCTAAAGCTTTGGTAAAGCACATGTGGTTTGGAAATTTGTCTTGGGGCAGCAAGGAAGCTAGTAATACAGAACATATTAGCCATGCTGATTGTACCCAAAGTGTTCTGTGTAATGTGCTCTGTTAGTTGTATAGTACGTCTTGATGGTGTGTGTGCTGTAGGGAGCCGTATGATCGCCATCTGAGCTTTGTCTCAGTGTTTGTGCAGTCATAACCATGAAACTTATGGGAAGGTTAGTTCTTGAAACAACATTGAATTTATACTCTTTGTTTCGGATATCATCTATAATAAGATCCTTCCTTCGTACCTTTGCAGTGTAAAAGAATATTACATATACTCTTAGTTGCAACAGAATGTCTAAGAAACGTGTAAGTGCACTAAATTGAAGCAAGTGTATGGCTGTACGGAAAAAAGCCCATAAAGCTGGTGAACCCATGAAAGCATGCAGAAAACCCTGCAAAATTGCTTTTACTGAAGTATCTTCACCATTGTGTACTTTAACAGCCCAGAAGTCTTCAGCAAGATCAGCAGACAAATGGTTAAATATGTAATCTTCTGTGATGACAGTTAAACAGTGTCAGGTTCACTTGATAATTATATTCTTATAGTCATACCTTCAGTTTGCTTAGAAGTTAGTTTACTTCGTGCTTTATAATTATATTCTCTATTATCTTTCTGGGCGGTTCACTTTCCCTATGATAATTAAGATTCTATCTAGATAAAGAGAATTTTAACTGAAGGTGTGTGTAGACAATTGGGCTTCTTTGCCTTTCGATGATGACAATTGTGATAATTCTTAACACTTGACGACCAAGCAACTGGTGATTCTTTGAGGTTTTACTGTATAAAGAATCGTGATTTTATTAAAGACAAGGAGGCTAGCATTATGCATTATCCCTTTTATTCACTCCTCTGAGCAGCAAACCATTGAAAGAACAAAAAGAACCTTAACATCACAAAGAAAAAGAATGTTCAAGTCCATATAATCCAGGAGTCCTCCATTTCCTTCCTCTTTTGTTTGAAATCTTCCTCCATTTCCGAATCTTCACCCACAAAAAAATATTCTCTCTCACGAATCTGCAATAAAGAATGAGCAAAAAAAATATATATACACCAAACATTACTTCTAGGGTGGGTGGGTGGGATAATGCTAGCCTCCTTGTCTTTAATAAAATCACGATTCTTTATACAGTAAAACCTCAAAGAATCGCCATTTTATGTCAAGACAGGAGGCTAGCATTATGCATGTTTAAAGGCATGCAAAACACTTTTCGAAACATGATCAATATTCTTGAAATAAAAAGTTCTAAACGTTTCCGCAGAAGACCAATCTGCAGCTTTCAGAATAAGATCCAGATTTCCTCCCAACATAGAAACTTTACTTGCCATAGCTCCCCTCACTGATTGCGATGAGAATCTCGAAACATCCACACCAGCCTCTATCATAGCACCATTCAGCCATCTAGCAATAGTAGCACTTGAAACCCCCTTAAATGGTTGCGCATAAGAAATCAATAGTTGCTGGGTACCTGTTCCCCTTTTTTCCAACATTCTAGTTTCATATTCCTTCAAGCAGCGAACCACACAAACTTCTGGACATTCGTCAAAATATGGATAAAAGATTGAACCAGACATAGTCTTAGTGCGTCTACACACCTCAAACAGAACTCCAGTTGATTGATAAAATCTATGATTTACTTCCAGAGCTCTTACATCTGAAACCCTCCTAAACGAAACTAAACAAAGAAGAGTAGCCAACTTCCATGAAAGCTCTCTATCACCCAAATACCTGTATACCGGCCACCTTTGAAACAAAAACAGGACTAAATCTATGTCCCAAAAAACCTCATATTTAGAAAACGGTGGACGCTTCAGAGGAATACCCTTCATCACCCTACAAACCAAGGGACTCCTACCAATAGAAACTTCCTGACAAAAAGTGTGACCCGCTGCAACCGCAGACCTGTAACAATTAATCGTTCTGTTTGACAAACCGCTATCATACAACTCAGCCAAGAAATTCACTATATTTACTTCATCCGTCTCAACGGGATCCAAACCCCTTTGTGAGCACCAACTAGACCACATCTTCCAGATACTTCTATATCTTCTCTTTGTACCAGGTGCCCATGATTCATCCAATAATCCTGCAGCTGACTCCGAAAGGTTTCTAAATCATCCCGAATTCCTGATATCCTCCAGACTAGAAGGTTCAATGAACCTGCCTCTACCATAGGATGCTCCTCTCCTTCCACCCCTGACAAAAGACCTCTGCACCACTTCATTAGAATCGGAAATTCCACAGCCAATCCTGCATAAATGTATCCATTGCTATAGCACCTGGATCGTGCCTCCAACTGACGTACTTTTCCAACTGAAAAGTCAACCTGGAGGCAAAAAGATATACTTCCAAAGGACCCACGACCAGATTTATTTCCCTGAATAGATGTTCGTTCAATTTCCAATCGCTGAAATCCCTCATCTGACGAGAATTCCAATCTGCAACCACATTTTGCACACTCGGCCAAAACTCCGCTTTCAAACTGATTTTGTGCTCTAAACAAAAACCCCACAATTCCTTCGCCAACTCTGCTAAATTCCTCGAACGAGCACCTCCCAATTTGTTTATATATATCACTGCAGTAACATTGTCTATCTTCAGGAGAACAGATTTTCCTTTTAAAACATGCCTGAAACTCTGTAAAGCAAACATCCCTGCTTGCAATTCTAAATAATTTATATGACCTTCTTTTTCCAAACAAGTCCACACTCCACCTGTCTCCAAACCCAGACAATGAGCACCCCAACCAAGCTTGTTCGCATCTGTTTCTAGTACAAAATCTGGTTTTACTCCAAAAATTGCTCGACCATTCCATGCTTCCAAATTCTGCTTCCACCAAACCAATTCCTTTCTCGCCTCTTCTGAAATTGAAATCCGATCTCCATACCAAAGACGTTTTCTCAGCCCAAACATCTTTAAACGCTGTAAGGCTCTGTAGTGCAAAGGACCTGGAAAAATCGCCTGAATAGACAATGTCAAAAGTTCAATCACACAAGCTAAATCTCTCAAAGTCACCTCCTGCTTCCTTAACAAAGATTGCACCTCCTGCATTATTTTCTTCACTTTCCTTGTTGGTAACACCAACTGACATAGCTTCGTGTCCACTTCGAAACCCAAAAACTCCAACCTTTGAACAGGTATCCACCCTGACTTCTCCAGATTTATATTAAAGCCCAGACTCGCCAATAAGTCTTTCACCATACACAAATGTTCTTTTAAGATTCCTTCTTCCTGATTCAGAATCAAAATGTCGTCTAAATAGATAATCATTCTCACATCTCTCTCTCTCTGAGAAAACCAACCACTGGACGCAAAACCTTTGTAAAACACCAAGGCGCTGAAGCCAGCCCGAAGGGAAGACTCTGGAACTGATACAACTGGCTCTTCCACCTGAACTGCAAGTACCTCTGACTGCATTAAGCAACTGGAATCGTAAAACATGCATCTTTTAGATCCAATTTCACCATCCAATCCTGTTCCTGCAAAAGATCTCATAACAGATGAATTCCCTTCATCTTGAAATGTTAATAAGTCACAAACTGATTTAGGTTTCTCAGATTTATCACTGGCCTCCAACCCTTGTCTTTCTTCTCCAGCAAAAACGAAGTACTTACAAAACCTTTCTCCTGATCTTCCAACTCCACAATCACATTCTTTTCCAACAATGCCCTATCTCCATACATACAATCTCTTCCAGCTCTTTCTGGAAGTTTAATTCCTTTGGCTCCACCACCTGCACTGGTTCTACATCGAACTCTATAACATAAAACTGAACCGTCTGCAGAATCCACAAATCCTAAGTGATTAACTCCCAGTTCTCTCTGAAAAATGTCAACCTTCCTCCCACCTCGAACAGGATAGAAGTAGAAATACTCTTCATACTCAACTTGACCTTGCACGTGTCCCACACTTCCACCTCTCGATCTCGCAGACTGAGCAAGTTCCCTTCCTTTCTGTGGGTAAAATTGAGTATCTCCAAATTTTCCTCTGAAACTCCCCGCTCCGTTATATTGGGCTCTAAAACCTGCCCGGCCAGTAAGCTGCCCTCTCCTACCGGCCCTGCCATATAAATTGTTATTTGAAAAAACTTTTTTCATAGAAAAATGCGCCTTGGCAAGACTCGTAAAAGTACGGACATACTTCGTCAAGGGCTTCACCAAGCCGTCTCCAAACAATAAGCCCCGAGCTTCCTCAGAAGACTCCTTATTTGCCAAATCAGCCAATTTAGGATTTATGCACATCAAAACTGTTTTTCTTCCTTCCGCTAAAATTCCTGCATCAGCGTTTCCAAGAAAACATATTGCTCTCTGGCACCAACCTCTAAGGAGATGAATATCCAAATCCTTTCCTTTAAAATAAGCGTCCTCCACAGTATCAAAAATTCTTGCCAGGGACCCAAAACATCAAGCAACTTATCTTGCACTTGTTTCAATGATTTTTTCAAACCTTTCCTAGGGTCTCTACCTAGCTTAAATAAATAAGTTAGCATATCCAGATCTAAATTAGGAGTCCTACAGACTTTTTCATCAATCACGGGCCTAGAACATTCCGCCCTCATAACACTTCTCTCTTCTTTCTCTAAAGGCTTACGTAGCCTATCCTTAATATAACGTGCCACATGTTCCAATGGCCACCACCCCTTACCCCGAGGGTGTAGAATATCTCTGGGTTCAAATAATTTTTCCCCTAAAGGATCCAACAATTCCTCCCCTGAATTTGCCCTAAAAACCGCTCCAAATTAATCTTCTAAATCATCTTTGTATTCCAAATCCAAGACATACTCATCGTCATCCTCCGCCAAAAATTCTTCAGTATAGCCCTCCTTTTCAGCGTCAAACTGACTTTCCTTTGCCCGCAGGTACCTTTCTCTCTCGAGCCGCCAGGGACTCCTATCTGTCTCAATTCCTTGGACAAATGTCTTTTTTTTAATTACAACATTTTCCACCCAGACCCCTCAAATGGTCCTCGTCTTCAGAAAAAGAGTAAAACTCTTCATCATCTACTCCTTTCCTCTTGCCCAGAGCCTGTCTCATTGACTCCTGAACCACCAACCTAACCTCCTCAGAGACGATCTTATGAATAAGATCTTCCTGAGAACCTTCCTTTTCCTTATTAAATTCAGACATGACTACAATTATAAATATATAAATAAGACCACTCTTGCTCTCAGAAAATAATTTAACAAAAATCACAGATTTTCCTCAGAGAACCAACCAAAACGAAATCTATCGTCTCCTCAAACTAGAAACACTAACAGTGAACTGGTTACCTTGGAGACGATAAACAAAATAGCAATCCGCTTCAGAAACAAGCTGAGCGCTTGTAACAAAGCTGATCGCCTATAAAATAAACACAGTGGCACGCGCGCATCGAGATGCGCATGAAAAAACAATCTGGTCCCAGCGCGCGCAGTTCTAACTCAACTGCTGCGCTGAACCAAAATAAACTGTTAAAACGAAAACGCGCTGCGGCACGTTCATCCAATTTCACTTGTGTGAAAAAAAACATGGCGTGAAAAACACCGAACACGGCCAGCGTTCACAAGCGCGATAAACGACACGCTGACAGGATTTAAAGAAATCTCTCCCAGCACTCGTATTTATTACTACAATTGCGCATAAGATTAAAGCTGGAAAAAATACAAAAACAAGCCAAACAAAAACCCTTAGGAAAGGACAAAAACGCATTATCTAGTAATTTAAAATAATAATCTGAAACAGTAAATACATCACATTAAAATATTTATAACTACCAAACAGCCCCCATTCACAACCCATAAATTGGGTTTTCCCTAGAAATGAAAGAAACAAACATACCAATAGTTCATTGAAAGTAAACTATTAGAAAAAAATATACCTATCTGCTCAGAAGCAGCAAACAAGAGAAGAAGGAAATGGAGGACTCCTGGTTTATATGGACTTGAACATTCTTTTTATTTGTGATGTTGTTAAGGTTCTTTTGGTTCTTTCAATGGTTTGCTGCTCAGAAGAGTGAATAAAAGGGATAATGCATAATGCTAGTCTCCTGTCTAGACATAAAATTGGATACGTATGAAATATAGGGCCAGATGTAGCAAGCAGTTTTGCCCATTCTGTGTCTATGGGAAAATGTGTTTGTACATATGGCCCATAGTGCTCACATCCCTAATTTTAAGATTTTACCTGCAAGCGCATGCTTGCGCTATCTTTTGTGACTAGGAAAAAAAATCTTAAAAGGGGCTTGGAACCAGCCCCTTACTTACCTGGCCTTACCATTGGCTTAGTCCAACGTTGATATCATTTATGTGCTGCTGATCGACCAGCACCTCATTTGCTTTCACTTCCTGCTCTCTACTGCTTTTCCATCCCGCCGTCTGGTGGATTCTGGACCAAGTACTACTCCCAATCATTGCCATTGGTTACTGACCAGTCTCCTTCAACTAACCACATGCTTCCCAAGGTACTTTGCTATCACTTTCACAGAGTACAGGGTGTGAAGTACATCCTGGAGGTGCTCAGGCTCTCTACCAGGCTGTTTAAGACATTCAACTGGTCGCTCAAGACATCGAGTTCTCTCGTCGCGCAGCTCAAGACATTGCACTAGGCTACTTGTTTTATTTTATTTCTTTTAATTTCTGGGTGACACATTCCAAATAGCCACAGCTCTAAGGGCTACCTCCGTGGCACACATGCACGTATGGATTCATTTCTTTTTTTTTTTTTAGGGTTGAATGTAAAGCGCTCTGTCCCTGGTGTAATCTCCCTGTGGGCTTTTAACCACGCCCATGTCATGCCCATGAGTTTGGTTGTATTGTGGGCTTGCCTTTTAAAATTGGCTTGATTTAATTAGTGAAAGGCATGCATACGTCATGCCTTTTCCGGTGTTTAGCTCGTCTCGGGCGCACTGGCCAACTACTGAAACATACGAGGCTCCATGTTCTCGATATGGTTTCTGGACTACTTTTTCTCTTTAATTCGTAGGCAGCGCAATCTCGCGGGGCAATAGTCGAGCGCTTTGCATGATATCGACCCTGTTACATGGATATTTGCACTTTTGCCGGTTACATGTATAATTGCTCTTTTGCCGATACGTTTCGCTGCGAGCGAACTTCTATTTTTGTGTCTGCTTTGCGCTCAATGCGGCCGTTGGCTCATTGAAACTGTTTTACTCTTCATTTTCAGTTTGTGGCAAGAAAAGTCTGGTTAGTTATGTGAAACTGTTTTACTTTTTTCAGTTTGTGTTTCAGAAAAGTCTGGTTAGGAGTTTATAACGCTAATAGCTTTAACTATAGAAAACGCGAGACCCATTGGATTACAAATACTTTTATTTATTTTTTTGTCACCCTGATTGTTAGTCGACTGCATATTGTTTGTCCACTGCCTTTAGTTTGTTTGTTTGTAACCCAGATTGCTTGTTGCTTGCATGTACACTTGGGAGCAGAAACTAGAAATCAATCTTATTCTTCCACGGGCTTTCATTTGTTTTCTTTGTAAACTAACTAGTTTTTAGGTAGAGCATAGCAGCGCGCATGCAATGCTTTTCCAATGTGTTAGTATGTATCTTGGCTTTTAACAACGCCCCCTCACGCCCATCACTATCACTCGTTCGTGGGCTTGCCCGTAAGAAATCCTTTGATGACACTGGTAAATGGTTTACGTTTGTCCCTCCGAGGAGAGATTTTGTTGCTACCTTGGCTATCGCCCCTGTTACACAGCTAATTGTACTTTTGCCCATAAGTTTAACTGCGAGCGAACTTCTTTTTCCTTTTGTGCCTCACCTTATCGCTGATGCTGATGGTGACCGTGGCACTGTGAATCGGCTTGCTTATGTGAAACAGTTTTACTTTTGATTTTCAAGTTATGTGGCAAGAAAAGTCTGGTTGGGAGTTTACAACGCTAATAGCTCTAATTTGGGCAAATGCAAGACTCATTGCAGTGCAAATGCTTGTTATTTTTTTAACATGCTCTCTCCAAGAGTGCATGTCTGATGTCTGTCTCAAACCGCTTTCTCCCTCCTTGCTTCCCTGCACCTCCCTCATATTGCACCCATCTGTTGTTGCAGCTCCCTGCCTTCCCGGGCCTCTCTTGTGCTTTCGCTTTGTTTTTTTAAGTCTGGGGGCGTTCGTTTATTTATATACTGCCAGTTCGACTCCGAGGTATTGGAGCGCTTCACTGAAGCATGTCCCTTTTATTCAGTTTGCTATATGGATTGGCATTGGTGGATGAATAAATACTACAAATGCTTTTTTGTTGTAAATATTTTAGTTGCTATTTGACCTTGCTTGGTTTTTCTACCTACTTAGTTGGATTTGCTAATCAATCTATTTTCACATAATTCTTTCCTTTTTGCCTGAACTGTTGGGCTAATGTTCTGTCAGTGTTCTAGTCTGCACTTTACATTATCCCAACACTGCATTTTTATTTCAGAAAACGCATCTAGTTGTTCTGTTGCTCATACATTTGCACATTGTAGTCTGTCATGCTTCCTTCCGCAAAATGGTGTTGAACGCCCACTCTCTAAGATGCCTCCCAGTCCGCCATCCCACCAGCAATTGAATAACAAGCATTTTCAATGCAACGGTTCTCTCATTTGCTCGAGTAAGAGCTATTAGCGTTGTAAACTCCAAACCGGACTTTCCATGCCACATAAATTGGAAGAAAAGAAACCGAGTGCGATAGCGCTATGTAAAACCCAGCGTGATTGTGCAGAAATTGAAAACAAAAAAACCTAGCAGGATCGCACTATGCAAAACACAGCGCGATCGCGCTGCGTGGAAAATAAAAAGATGAAAACATGGAGCCTTGTATGTTTTCAGTAGTTCACCGGTGCTGTGGAGGCGGGCCAAACACCAGAAAAGGCGTAACCTATTTCACTAATGAAATCAAGTGGATTTTAAAAGGCAAGCCCATGAACCAATGAAAGTGACATGGGCGTGGTTAAAAGCCCAAAGAGAGATTACAGCAGGGACGGAGCACTTGTGCGCTCGACCCTAAAAAAAAATGCTATTATACAGCCATCCACACAGCTGAGCAACATGGTTAAACACCTTGACAGAGTCAGTAGTTCAGAAAGGCTATGCTAATTGATACCTAGAATAGTTTCTTTGAATATAGATGTTGATTGATTCAATCGTTTTTCTCTTTTGACCGGTGTAGTTATATTTTTACTACACGTTAAACAATTGAGCCTCCTTTATTTTGCGTCTGAATTGACGATTGTGTCGAAGTGTTTTTGGGAAGTGCTTGTGAAGACAGCTTGCATATTACAAAACGATGCAGCTCCCCTGTCTCTAAGCAAACGCAAAGCTTTTTTGGAGATGCATGCAAACGCTAGAAAAGGAATATCTTGTGATAAGTTCCACTCTCGATTTACTAGTGTTAATTGCTGCAACCCTTTTCTAAAGGCCATTGGCAGCCCACCCCTCTGAACCCACTTTCTCATGAAAATAATTGGTAATCTAGTCGATTTTGCAATGTTCTAAGAGGAACCGAGGATACATTTCTAGACTTCACAGCTTAAAGGATAACCTGGGTTCAGCCAAATAAAAAAAGGGGTCTAAATTGGCAACTAGAGAGTTGGCAATAACTTAAAATCAATGATGATTTAATGTGTGTAAATCCCAGCATTAAAACTTGCAACTCAATCTATGTTTGAGACCATATTTAGTTTTCAGTTTAACTCGAAGCTCTTGTTGAATTTGTAGTTTCCCCTCTGTTTTATAGCTGCATTGAGCTATGCTTTGAGAAATTTCTGCATTGAATTTCACAGGCTGAGGCCGCGGATAAACAACGCTTGATCCTTGGACTAACTTATGTTTTGAAAAGGCTAGTGGCTTGCTGTAGTCAGGTATTTGCGGCCTTTAAAATGCTGCTGTTGAGCAACTGCATACTATTAAATCCGGTAGGACCACTGAGCTGCTCATTTCAGTTAAGAGTTGTGAAAGTAATTTATTTTCCTATGTATTATGACAGTTTCCCCAGAGATCAGTGTGTCAAGACCTTCCACTCGGAGTGAATGAGGGTAAATGTTCCTTTATTTATTGAGTCATGTAGGGGGTTGACTGGCTTAATCAATGCACCATGTGGCACTTTTGTAAGAAATAACGTTATTTTGTTTAGCCAAATGGTGTCATTTGAGAGGTGTGTAATATTGAATTTGTATTTGTACGCTTATGATGTAGTTTTGTAAACCATTGTGCTTTCATTAGACAGATTTATAGTATTTTATTTGCTTGTCTTTAGATTTTCTAGAATGTCGTACATTCCCTTGCATGCTGTGTCATTGCTTATCCTTAGCTGGCTTTCTTATCGAACTCGATAGTCTCTTTGATTGCTTTCTAGTCCTCTTATAGCGTCTGTCACTCCCATGGAGGATAGCTTCGTTTCTTCCTTTTGGTTGGAAGACTTGTATCCTTCAACTGCTTACATCCAGAGAAGTACATTTTAGATCTTGCCTAAAACTGACCATGCGCTGTCTCTTGCAAGACCTTTTGTCACTTGACAATGGGCTTAGAGGCTGCCCATTGCCTACCAATGGGTGGCTTCTTTGCCACTCAATTGTTTACAATAAGGGAAGAACCTAAGGTCTCGCCTGAGATAGACCACCCATGCGCGGTCTGTTGTGAGACCTTTTGTCACCTTAGTGGGATTAGCTGTTGTCCATTAATTGCAATTGTCTGACTTCATGTCACTTTTTGCTTGCTTCTTATATGTCAAATTCCGCTGGCTTGCCATCCCCTTATTGCATTTGTCTCTTTCCTGGAGCATGGATGCATTACTTTTGTCCTTCTAGTGCTCATATTTCAGGCATAACGTTTTTCTTTTTGTTTGAGTACTCTACGAGAGTGTAGGTTTACCAGCTGTCTCAATTGTGTTTTTGCCCACCCCCTCTGAATTCCTTCCCATTCCCCACCCGACTAGCATCCATTATCTGTGTGCTTGCCCCTGGACCTCCGACCTTTATCTGTGTGCTTGCCCCAGCCCCTCCCTCTCACCCACCCTCCTTTGTCAATGGGATTACCCCAGCCCAGACCTTCCACCCACCCTCCGTTATCAAGGGGATTGCCCCAGCCTCAACCTCCCGCCCACTGTTGCCAGTGTGCTTGTCCCTCCCTCCCACCCACCCACTGTTGCCAGTGTGCTTGTCCCTCCCACCCACCCACTGTTGCCAGTGTGCTTGTCCCTCCCACCCACCCACTGTTGCCAGTGTGCTTGTCCCTCCCACCCACCCACTGTTGCCAGTGTGCTTGTCCCTCCCTCCCTACCACCCACCCACTGTTGCCAGTGTGCTTGTCCCACCCACCCACCCACTGTTGCCAGTGTGCTTGATCCCACCCACCCACCCACTGTTGCCAGTGTGCTTGATCCCACCCACCCACCCACTGTTGCCAGTGTGCTTGATCCCACCCACCCACCCACTGTTGCCAGTGTGCTTGATCCCACCCACCCACCCACTGTTGCCAGTGTGCTTGATCCCACCCACCCACCCACTGTTGCCAGTGTGCTTGTCCCACCCACCCACCCACTGTTGCCAGTGTGCTTGTTCCACCCACCCACCCAATGTTGCCAGTGTGCTTGTCCTCCCACCCACTGTTGCCTGTGTGCTTGTCCCTGCCACCCACCCACCCACTGTTGCCAGTGTGCTTGTCCCTCCCACCCACCCACTGTTGCCAGTGTGCTTGTCCCTCCCACCCACCCACTGTTGCCAGTGTGCTTGTCCCTCCCACCCACCCACTGTTGCCAGTGTGCTTGTCCCTCCCACCCACCCACTGTTGCCAGTGTGCTTGTCCCACCCACCCACCCACTGTTGCCAGTGTGCTTGTCCCACCCACCCACCCACTGTTGCCAGTGTGCTTGTCCCACCCACCCACTGTTGCCAGTGTGCTTGTCCCACCCACCGTTGCCAGTGTGCTTGTCCCACCCACCCACCCACCCACTGTTGCCAGTGTGCTTGTCCCACCCACCCACCCACTGTTGCCAGTGTGCTTGTCCCTAACACCCACCCACCCACTGTTGCCAGTGTGCTTGTCCCTCCCACCCACCCACCCACCCACTGTTGCCAGTGTGCTTGTCCCTCCCACCCACCCACTGTTGCCAGTGTGCTTGTCCCTCCCACCCACCCACCCACTGTTGCCAGTGTGCTTGTCCCTCCCACCCACCCACTGTTGCCAGTGTGCTTGTCCCTCCCACCCACCCACTGTTGCCAGTGTGCTTGTCCCTCCCACCCACCCACTGTTGCCAGTGTGCTTGTCCCTCCCACCCACCCACTGTTGCCAGTGTGCTTGTCCCTCCCACCCACCCACTGTTGCCAGTGTGCTTGTCCATCCCACCCACCCACTGTTGCCAGTGTGCTTGTCCCTCCCATCCACTGTTGCCAGTGTGCTTTTCCCTCCCTCCCACCCACCCACTGTTGCCAGTGTGCTTTTCCCTCCCACCCACCCACTGTTGCCAGTGTGCTTTTCCCTCCCTCCCACCCACTGTTGCCAGTGTGCTTTTCCCTCCCTCCCACCCACTGTTGCCAGTGTGCTTTTCCCTCCCTCCCACCCACTGTTGCCAGTGTGCTTTTCCCTCCCTCCCACCCACTGTTGCCAGTGTGCTTGTCCCTCCCACCCACCCACTGTTGCCAGTGTGCTTGTCCGTCCCTCCCACCCACCCACTGTTGCCAGTGTGCTTGTCCGTCCCTCCCACCCACCCACTGTTGCCAGTGTGCTTGTCCCTCCCACCCACCCACTGTTGCCAGTGTGCTTGTCCGTCCCACCCACTGTTGCCAGTGTGCTTGCCCGTCCCACCCACCCACCCACTGTTGCCAGTGTGCTTGCCCCTCCCACCCACCCCCTGTAGTCTGTGTGCTTGCCCCTTCCACCCATCCTCTCATCATTTTGGTGGCCCCAGACCTTCTCAACCACCCTACTTTGTTAATGTACTTGCCCCAATGGTTGTCAATGTCCCAGCCCCTCCCACCCGTCCTCGGTTGTCAATGTGACTCCCACACACCCTCTGCTGTCAATCTGCTTTCAGTGCTCCAGCCCCTCCCACTCGACCTCAGTTGTCAATGCTCCAGCCCCTCCCACCAGCCCTCTGCTGTCGATGCCCCAGTCCCTCCCACCACCCCTCCTGCCCACCCTGCGTTTTTTGCTTGCCCCAGGCCCTCCTGCCCACCCTGTATGGTATGTGTGCTTCCCCCATCTCCTCTCGTCTTCCTCTTTCCCCACCTGCGTCCTTCTCTCCTACCTTCCCTCTCTCCATGTTGCCTCATCTACAGCCCACTTCCGCAACTAGCTGGGGGACTGATTTAGGGAATGAGGCAACACTGAGGGAAGGAGAGCAGAAGGTAAGGACGTGTGCGTGAGAGGACAGGAGAGAGGGGGTGGGGAGCACACAGCTAAAAATAAGTTTTTAAAAAGTGCTATGTCACGGCCAGCGCTAATGTGCTTTTTTTAAATGATATATAATAATAATAATTTAGCCATGTTGCACAGCAGTTGTGCTGCTAGTCAGTTTGGTTACAAATCATTCCTAAGGTCAATAGCTCTCATAGGCGAGACCTAGTTGCTTTGCCAATGCTTGCGTATTTTCCTTTAGCACTCCGTGTGTATGTGTATATATATGTATATATATATGTATGTATGTATGTATGTATATATGTATATATGTATGTATGTATATATGTATGTATGTATATATGTATATGTGTATATGTATATATATATGTATATATGTGTATATGTATATGTGTATATGTGTGTATATGTGTGTATATGTATGTATGTATGTATATGTATATGTATATATGTGTATATATATATGTGTGTATATATATGTATGTATATATATATATGTGTAGTGTGGTTAGTTTTACGTATTCATTGCGCTTTAGCTTCAGGCTTTAGGCCTTTGTGCATTTTGCCCTGAATATATTTTATTCATTTGCTGACAGCTTAGAGCCTCTGTGCACTTTGCTCTTCATGCTTTTTATTAGGCTTCGTACTGTTATTTTTCAAATAGCTAGTTCTACGGTGTTGTTTTTTATTCATATCATACTGTTTTGCCTACTTCAGCACTGGAGTTCTCCATAACATATTTACTCTGTGCTTCAGTCAAGGATACAGTCTGGTACATTGCCGATAGACGTGGTAAGAGTTTAGACTTGGCATTCCTGCGTAGGGACATTTTGTGATCACGATGACATGTTAGTTATAAAATCACTTCCTTGTCCCAATACATGCAAGAGGGAGATTCCGACCAGGGAACCACAACTTGACGCTGACTGCCTTGTTCTAGATGCTGAACCAAGATCACAGGTCTTTGCTCAGGTATGAGGGCTGATGTCTCCACAGTGATTCTAATAGGCAAGCCAGAAGCTTAACATGCTGTGCTCTAGATAGAACAAGCAGAGGGAGAGTAGAAACTGTTTGACAATATGATAGCTTTGTTTTTATGTTTTACTCTCCTGGTAACTATTACAATCCTACTGTGTTGTATCGTTCTGGTTATTGCGGCTCACGCCTTAATATCTAAAATAGTCGTTTTATTAAAATATTATATAAAACTAATACTGTCTTTGTCATTTGTATATGAGATCATATTGGAAATAAGAGAGTTGGTT
Organism: Pleurodeles waltl; assembly: GCF_031143425.1. Classification (NCBI taxonomy): domain Eukaryota; kingdom Metazoa; phylum Chordata; class Amphibia; order Caudata; family Salamandridae; genus Pleurodeles; species Pleurodeles waltl. The sequence continues at coordinate 162,455,161 of NC_090449.1, forward strand.
TGGATCTGAGTAACCACGACTTCCCTGAGAAGTTCCAAAGATGTCATGCGCTCGGCTGCCAAATCATTCCTTCCACATGGGAGAAATGAGGCACTGCTAGTTAGCCGGAGCAAAAACCGGATTTAGGGTGACAGAGTTCTTTACACGTGGGTCAGACTCAGTCCCCCACACCGTTATAGATCCTGCTACCTAGAAATCCAGTAGTCTCATTTAGAATAATGAGAGCCCACGCGACATGGCGCCGCCAACGTTTGGTCTGGCTCTAATGATTAGGTCCGACTGACTCTCTTGGTCTCATATATATTTTGACTCCTCGGTTCCGTATACGGAGACGTCCGTGGGGCGGAGGGTTTCCGCCGCCACGGCATAGGTGCTTCCTGTTGCTTAGTGGTTGGTAGTTCAAGCTTGAACTTTGAAAGGAAAAACCCCGATATTGGTGTGCCTTCTCTGACCTGAAGCCGTTTTTTTATAAAATGGCGAATCCTAATGTAGTGAACATAGCAATTAATATGCGACATCCGCTCACGGGACATCTGTTGACACATGGACTGACAGTCCAGGGGAGTCCAGTCACTTTTGTGGTGGACGCCCATGCAGCCTATAGAACGGAACTTTTTTATTCTTGGGTCGGATTTCCAGCAGTGGATGGGGGAACAAATACTTTTCACGAATACACAGTTGCGAATGTCCCTGGACAATACAGGGCTTACGCTTATTTAGAAATACCTCTATCTTATCAAGAACACCATAATTGGCTTGATGGCGCCCTCCCACACACAGTAGCACAAGTTAGGTTAGGTCCACTGAGTAATGATGGTCCTACCTGGCCTTTATTGGCTACATATACACCACATCCTGCGGTTGCTCAATTGGCAGTGGTTGAAGTTCGGCGTTTATATACAGAATTAACGGCTACATATAGACGATTAGTTCAGTTTGTCATGCAGACACTAAATACGAATGCAGCGCGTGCTGCTCCAGCGCACCCACAGGCTGTGGTTCCGGGTATTAATCCGGCCACTGTGCACTCGGTAATGGGTAAAGTGCCGGCTAAACGAGAGGAGACTCCATTTTGGCTGGCGCAAAAAATTAATACGCTGGAAGCAGTATTTCCCCATACGGGACCTCAGGATAAACATAGAATTTTGACGATGTGTTTGCCGTACGGGATGGTTCCTCCGGTGGACCTTTGTAATACCTGGGGCACGGTATTTGCCGCGCTCTACACTACGGCACACTGTACACCGACATTAGCTAATTTACCGGACGTACTTAAACAGATTCAGGATGAATATGGGGCTGCCCCTGCCTTGGATTTGGGCATGCAGTTGCTGGGCAATTTTGCCACAGTTTCTTCAATTATTTTGAGTAATCTCAAAGGAGAGGCAGTAGCACTAGCGGTGCGAATGCGTCTTCGGGATGTTCCGCTGCTTAATCAGGAGCGGGAGCTTCCGAGAATAATAGCGGAAACATATTCTAGTATTGGTCGTGATAGTCTAGGGGCTAGACCACAAAAACCCCAGTTACAGGGTAAAAATAATAAAGATAATGCTAAACAGCAACAACCTGAAGGTTCGAAAAAGCGCTGGGAAAAGAAACAGCAAACACCTAAGAAAGATGGTGGACAGTCTCCGCAACCGGAGACACCACAGAATAAGTATAATCTCAGGAATAGGGATACTTTGAAGACGCCTGATAGATATCAATACACTGATACACGCCAATCTCGTTCCTTTCAGGACTCCTCGGAAAAGAGAAGTGAGAGAGGTGGGCGGTCAGAGCGGAGGACGGAGTACGTGAAACCGAGACAGGATTCACAACGCTCAGCGGAGGTTTCTATTAAACAAGAAGAGAAACCGCTGCAACAAAAACAGCAATTTAAAAAGAAGAAAGTGGCAGCTGTCTCAGTCAGACATGCCGCTCAAGAAGAGAGTTCTCTTGACGAACAAGACATGGGCATTAGCACTGTTAGACAGCGCGGCAGAGGTCACAATAGTTCGCCGGAGTCTTCTAGAGCATCTGGAGGTGAAAGCAACTGATGACTTCATACAAGTCGAGACGGCGGATATGCGAGTCTCTGATCCTGATAGAGTATATGAAGTGACTCTGCGATTGGAAGGGGACATTGACCGTATTATAAACGCCATTTTTTGGGACCATGTGGTAAAATCATATGATGTTCTGTTGGCCGAACAAGATTGGCCACCTGACTTTGTTCGCGACTGTCCAGTTGGGGAGGAGGTTATTACACCTTCCTTCTCACCACTTGTTCCGAGAGAACTCGCGGAGTCCTATAGTAAATCATGGGCTCTAGCACAGGCTCCCGCCTTGTATAGAAATAACGTGGGGTGGGACAGACAATCACCTTATCATGTAATTCCAATAAAAGACGAACCTCAGCCACAACCGCAATATCCTATCAAATTTGAAGCTAGGGCATCGGTTAGAAAAATTCTTACACAATTGGAGTATCAGGGTGTAATTGAGCCCTGTGTCTCGCCGATGAATAATCCCTTGTTTCCGGTTGCTAAACCGGACCATTCATATAGGATAGTGGTGGATTACCGACATTTGAATAGTCATACACGCACATATGCAATACAGAATTCACACAGCGCAGCGCTTATGAATAATATAGTGCGTAAAAAATACAAGACAACATTAGATATCTCGAATGGATTTTTCTGCCAGAATATAGCGCCCGAGAGTCGGGACTATACCTGTTTCAGTGCGTTTGGCTCTCAGAATTTTTTTTGTCGTTTGCCTCAGGGATATAAGAATAGCCCGGACTGTTTTCGGCTCGTGTAACTGAAATGCTGCATGAGTTCGACCCTGAAGCATTAGCATATGTTGATGACATATATCTGACAGATGATGAGATTCTGCAACATCTAAGGCGTGTATCGCGCATTGTTGTGGGGTTTGCTGATATTGGCTATAAGTTTAATTTTCAGAAATCAAAGATTGCCTTCCTCAGCGTCATTTTCCTGGGATATGAGTTGTCGAGTGAGGGCAAGAGCCTAGCGCCAAATATTTCGAAGAAATGTGCTTTACTGCAGCCTCCTAATACGGTTCGGAAGCTCCAGTCATTGTTGGGGTTTCTGAATTTTGGCAGAACCTACATTCCTGATTATGCAACGCGTATAAAACCCTTATACGAGTTGATTCGCCCGAATTTTTCGAGTAGATTTTGGACGATTGAACATACACACATACTGCGAGAATTACAGAGTGATCTCTTAGCTGTAAAACACTTACATACACGGGACAATAAGACACATTTAGTCATCAGGGTGATACCTGGGGCTGTTGGGTTTACTTATGTCACCTTTAATGAAGGGGAGACAGTCCCGATTGCATACAAGTCTCACTTGTATTCTGCTGCAGAGCAACGTTTTGCACAAACTGAGAAAATTCTCACTGCAGTACAGATGGCTGTTATTAAGGAAAGACCGCTGGCCCAGGGTCAACGCATAGTTGTCGTTTCCCCTGTTCCGGCCTTAGAGGCTGTTACAAAAGTGAGTGTTCCTAATTCGAAAGCTTTACACCCGCGATGGATACAATGGGCTACGTCTTTGACAGCCACTGATGTAGATTATGTATTTGACCCTAAACTGCAGACTCAAGAATTTCTTCAATATGAAATGGAATACCCTGTTCCTGCTGGTACGTTGCCTATTGACCAATATCAAGTGGTCATGTATACCGATGGCTCTGCGCAACCAGCGGTTGGGACTAAACAACAGTATTCTGCTGCATGTGCGGTGGTGAGCGGCACTATGGAGGGGGAAGTGTTCTGCCCCGACATACTTATACTAAAACCTTGGGAGATTGCACGGCACAGCTGGCTGAGCTCAAAGCTCTATTGTTAGCGTTGGAGCACGCGGATCCGGCACTTTTAACCTTGCTGGTCTGTGACTCCTACTACTGTGTGCAGTCTTTCAACAAATATTTACACTATTGGAAGATGAATGGGTTCAGAGATTCTAAAGGCAACACCATTAAACATAAAATGTTGTGGGGTAAGGTTGCGGATCTGAAGGAAACGCTTCCTAATGTCCATGTTGTACATACACTTGGACACCAGCGCATTGGAATACACGTTGCTGGGAATACTTTGGCTGATGAAGCCGCAAAATCGACAGTGGCTGTCGCCACTGTGGCCGCAGTGACTCGTTCGAGTTCCAAACCAGACACAGACATTTCGGCTGCTATAAAGGCTACGGCTGATGGCACGCCCTTTCCTAAAGGATTTCCTTCTAAATATAGTTACTGCTTGAATGGTGCGCTGAATGCTACTGTTACAATTCCAGGCATTGGTGTACGTGAAATTCCCAATAAGATTGAGAGACCTCGATTGATTTCTGCAGCACATGAGGGGGTGGCTTCTGCACATGCTGGGGTGGCTGACACGATTTCACTTTTACAGGCTCGTTACTGGTGGCCTGGTCTCTATAAAGAGACGAAGCAATATGTCCTTTGTTGTGACGTTTGTCAACAAATTAAAGCGTCGTCGGCTAGACGCCCGCAGCAGACGCCCCTTCTGATTTCAAATAAACCATTACAGTGTGTGTACTTGGATCATTGTGGTCCGCTGACACCAGATAGTGCATACAAATATATATTGGTTGCTGTAGATTCGTGCTCCAGATTTGTATGGGTATGGCCACAACGCTCGGCTGACGCTCGCACTGTTATTAAAGATTTGCGTATCTTTGTCGATATATTTGCAGTTGCGGCTTTTCATTCGGACCAGGGCCCTGCTTTTGCCTCTAAGGCATTCAGGGACACCCTGGCTTCGTTGGGGGTCCAACTCCAATTCTCGTCTCCATTTCATCCCGAGGGAAATTCTGTTGTGGAGCGTTTAAATCGTGATTTAAAGCAGTCCTCAACGGCCAGAGTTATAGGTACGGGTTGTGGTTGGCTAGCCCACCTATATGGAGTACAGAGGGCACTTAATAACTTGCCTAGAAGGTCACTGGGGGGTCGTACTTCATATGAGTGCCTGTTTGGAACACGAATGTATGTTCCTGATCTAGATGGTCCTGGTGTGGAGGCGGCAGATACGCCCTTTGACATAAATGATCGTGTCACTGTTTTGCAGGATTTACAACAATTCCGTGAAGACAACTCTTCTGCCAGTGCTGCCTCCTCAGGAATTAAGGATGAGCCAGTAACTCCTACTGGTTGGATACCCAGGATTGGGGATCTAGTGCGTGAAAAGGTCGCAGTTAAAAAAAGAATTTGGTCCTTCTTATCGAGAACCTGTCCCTGTGTTAGGGGTAAGCGGCACAAGAACTGTGATTTTACCGCCGCTGCGAGGGGCCAAAGGAAATCGCTTTGTTTCCATTGATAATGTCAAGTTACAACATGTGGCCGATTCTGCACAGCAGACCAAGAGGGACACCCAGTAGTTCCGGAATCCCTCTCACTACTGGGGAAGAGGTCCCGCTGCAGGTGATTTTCACCAACACTGTTTCCTCTCCGACCTTGGGGAGGGTGGATGATGATCATGCGATTGTTCCACCGACGGCGATTAATATGGAATCTTGTGATCAAATTGCTGTACGTTCTACTGACGTTTCTGAACATGTGGTTTATAGCGTGCCACGGCGAGAGCCTCCATCTGCTTCTTCGTTCACAGTTGCACCTTTTGCTAGAACTGCTTCTGGCTGCTTCAACGACGCTGATAATGATGGGTCCGGCTCCTCGTCCTCGATGTCTTCTGTCCACGGTCCACGACGGCTGCTGGGATGGCTTAAACGAACATATTTTGTTTTTCCTTGGAACTATTTTTGGCTGTTTTTGGCCGTGATGACTATTTTATTATGGTTGGGATTTGTGGTTACCTTTTTTCTGATAATGCATGGTCATTTTCTTCCTGATCGATCTGACATTGAGCACGTGGAGACTGTGTTAAAACCGCATTTTTCGTCTCATATGGTTCGAAGAGACTTGTCCACAGTGAACATTTCTGCTATACCAGTTCCGGATGGAATTGTGTGGGATAAAGTAATGTTTGATATATATGGTCCCACTTTATTGATTCAAATACCGTATGTCCTCAAATTATCAATGAATGATATTGTTATACCTGGCATTGTTTCTGATGATTGGGATGTGAAGACAGTAGATTCTATGCTAACGGATTTGCAATATTATACTGTCTATGACGATGAAGATGCTTACCAGTTTAGAGATAATCATGGTGACATGTTTTGTTACAACTATTATGGACACCACTTTATTCATAAAGCTAGTAGCCCTAAGTCCATGTTTCATTATGTGCAATGGGAACATTGCTCGACTCCTCCACAAGGTAGTTCAAAAACGTATTATGAAAAATTTGCATATTTTGCTGGGCATGATCCACGTAATGCTAAGTCGTACTATTTTAAAGTTACACCGTATTCTAATAAGCAAATGTTATTGACCGATACTAAATTACTGTATTCCAATTTGTTTGTATCTAAACTGTCGGTCGAGGGATATGAATACTGGTTTAAAACTGTTGACTTGAAAAGTGTTTGGGGTACGAAAAATTGGCAAATGCAAGGCAGGGACACGTTATTTAGAGCATGTATTATCCCTGTGCAGATGATTTTCCTCAATGACACAGTACAACAGACTAGCTGTATGGGCTTAGCGACGATTAGGGAGTTGAATTTGCCAAGTATACCTGTCCCTTCTAAATTAAAAAATTGGCAGCACTATGTGAATGCTACTTTCAGTGACTTTACACATTGGGTCCAGAATGGTACGCTTAACACTTCATCGTTACATCCAGGCGGGTGGTTATTATGGCCTGTAGACACTAATATGTGTCATCAAAGTTTTGTCACCTCTTCAGGGGGGTTCAGGACTAGTAGGGCAGACCCTCGTTACGTTTCGCCAGAACATGCTGATATTATAACTACATACAGTGTGGGGAAGCTTTGTCAGCAATGGTTGAAGTCATCCACGCTGGATGCAGTTAAGTCACATCTCACGTTACTGTCTAATAATACTGATTTACAAGATTTTTTGTCAGGTCCCAAAGTACCACGGAAGAAAAGGTTCTTATACGAGGTTTATAATGAGATTTGGAAGCTTTCACAACAAGAGGCTGCAGCCCGGTTGAGGCAGATTGATCAAGAAAATCTGATGCAGACTTTGTCTGTTGTTGATAATGGCATGCATACCCTTTGTGAACGTGTTTACACGATTGACAGCATTGTTTCCTCTGCCATTGACATTATTAAATCAGATATGTCTTCTTTATATCATGGGCAGAGTCAGACGCGGTCCATCATGCAGCTGGGTTGGACTCTTCAGACCTTGAAGGCGGGTCGCGTTCCATGGCAGCACGTTCGTGCCAGAGAGATCTTTATCTCTTTTAATTTGACTCGTCAACAACAACTGATGGCTAAAAAGGAAGCGACATATGTTATGTTAAATATTGAGAAATTAGAGAAACTGCCTTTCACAGTAGCTGAGATTCCGTCAGCTGAATGGTTGATCCACGGGGTTATTAATTTGCCTATCTCTGCTTTGCAATTTACTTCGTGTTTGAAGCACATTCCGGTGGGTAGATATGAACTATTGGGAGACAGTTACATACACGAGGTGTGGGACCTTCCCTTTCAGTACAGATGTGTTAATGGTTTGAAGGAGGTTTTTCTTAGCGGCAGCGAATGCGAAGCTTCTGTCAGCCATTCAATGGTTTGTAAACAGCTGTCCTTGCACGGGGCGTGTAACGCTTCGATTGCTAACTTAGCTTGTTATCTGAAGGGAGTTCCAGTCCCGGTTATTAAAAACACTTTCCAGGTGCTTTCTAACGGCAGTTACATTGTTCTTAACAGCGAACGCTGCTGTGGCATGCGTGCCGGAATAGTTTACATCGTCGTTGTCAACAAGGCCATTACGTGCTGCGGGAATGTGTTGTTTCCCCCCACTCAATTTAGGGAGGTAGCGGACATCTGGCCTCATATTGCTACTTCCAAGGTTGATTTCGACAAGTTGAGTCGGCTAAAAGCTTTATTGTTTCAAAAGCATGTGGCCCTTACATCTGCTAGCGAGACCTACGCACTTCAGGTGGCAAGGTCATCGGTGGAGATACAGTCCCTTTTGAATACTAACTTTCCGAATCACTTCGTGAACTTGTGGGACGTATATTTAATGCATCCAGCACTGCTGGTATTGCACATTTTTTCAAAGTCGTTGGTGTTGGTTTTGCTCATACCTTCTCTTCCATATTCGGTTTGATACCTTCGGCTATACATTCTATTTTCGGAAGCATTTTTGGGGGTTTCCCGATTACTTTGGCTTTATTGGCTGGAGTCTTGCTGTTGTTGCTATTTTTTCGCAATGTCTGTCCCGTCACGACGAGATCCTGTATTGCTGCTCCCATCAGCGCAGCTGTGTCGTGAACGCGTGATGCAGCATTTTGGAGCGACACTCCTGGGACATTTGGAGTGTGACTGGTCACTGTCATTCAGACCGGTTTTGGATTGTGTGCAACCCGTGTTTCGATGCCTTTGGTGCTCGTTTGAACATGCACTGGCTCTCTGTCTCTCATTGCAGCGCCCTCCAATGGTCGATACTGATCTGTTGATGTTCCCGATTAGGGCTCATTCCCAGACTTGTGCACTACGGATGCGTTTGCTTCGTGAGGCAGTTTATGAGATTCCCTTCCTGGAGGAAGATGGTATTGTCTGTTTCATAGGCCCTGCACGGGGTGCCGCCCTGAATGGTTTTGGGGCTTTGGATCACACCTGCTCCATGGTACTTTGTGGCGTGGATCTTCCGATATTGACATATATCGAAGTGGAGGAACTCCTGCGTTCTATTGCTTCTATCTGACGATTGGATTTTTACGAAATTGACACTATATTGAATTTGGCTTTATGATCACATGTTACCTAAATTTATGACTTTGTTGTCTTCTCACCTTGTCGAAATAATTGTTTTAGGTATTGTTTATATTTAGGGCATCCTTTTGTATTATTGGAACCACTTGCTACCGACAAGGGGAGGGTGTAGTGTGGTTAGTTTTACGTATTCATTGCGCTTTAGCTTCAGACTTTAGGCCTTTGTGCATTTTGCCCTGAATATATTTTATTCATTTGCTGACAGCTTAGAGCCTCTGTGCACTTTGCTCTACATGCTTTTTATTAGGCTTCGTACTGTTATTTTTCAAATAGCCAGTTCTACGGTGTTGTTTTTTATTCATATCACACTGTTTTGCCTACTTCAGCACTGGAGTTCTCCATAACATATTTACTCTGTGCTTCAGTCAAGGATACAGTCTGGTACATTGCCGATAGACGTGGTAAGAGTTTAGACTTGGCATTCCTGCGTAGGGACATTTTGTGATCACGATGACATGTTAGTTATAAAATCAATTCCTTGTCCCAATTCACGCAAGAGGGAGATTCCGACCAGGGAACCACAACTTGACGCTGACTGCCTCGTTGCAGATGCTGAACCAAGATCACAGGTCTTTGCTCAGGTATGAGGGCTGATGTCTCCACAGTGATTCTAATAGGCAAGCCAGAAGCTTAACATGCTGTGCTCTAGATAGAACAAGCAGAGGGAGAGTAGAAACTGTTTGACAATATGATAGCTTTGTTTTTATGTTTTACTCTCCTGGTAACTATTACAATCCTACTGTGTTGTATCGTTCTGGTTATTGCGGCTCACGCCTTAATATCTAAAATACAGTCGTTTTATTAAAATATTATATAAAACTAATACTGTCTTTGTCATTTGTATATGAGATCATATTGGAAATAAGAGAGTTGGTTTGGATCTGAGTAACCACGACTTCCCTGAGAAGTTCCAAAGATGTCATGCGCTCGGCTGCCAAATCATTCCTTCCACATGGGAGAAATGAGGCACTGCTAGTTAGCCGGAGCAAAAAACGGATTTAGGGTGATAGAGTTCTTTACACGTGGGTCAGACTCAGTCCCCCACACCATTATAGATCCTGCTACCTAGAAATCCAGTAGTCTCATTTAGAATAATGAGAGCCCACGCGACATATGTATATATATATATATATATATATATATATATATATATATATATATATGATCCGAAAAGTGTTCGTCCTATGCTGGCGTGTTCCGGCGCACTTCTTTTTATGGCAGTGCTGGTTTCACAGTAGGACATCCGTTGCAATACAAAGACGATTTCCTTAGTTTTATGAAAGGAAAAAACGCATTCCGAAGGTCTTCATTTTCAAACTGCTTTAAGAATTTCTTTGAATCAAAAAAATTTGCTCAGAACCTGGTGAATTTGAAAAACATCTCAAAGCTTTAGAAGACAGATTCATTGCTAGACAATATCCAAGGAAATGTATTAGAATGACTAAACATTGAGGTATCAAGAATGGAATTTATTCACAAGACATAATATTTGCCAAAAAGAGAATCAGATGATCAGATAAGCTTCATCACCACATATTCTGAAAGTGCCACAGAAATTCGAAAAATGTTAGTAAAACATGGGCCAATCTTACAAATGGATTCAACAGTGAGTGAAATTATGGGCAATTATCCCAAATTGACTTTTAGGAGGGCACCAAATTTGCGAGATAAAATAACAATAAGCCATTTCAGTTCTCAAAAAAATAAAAATTGGCTTCAGAAACCTGGTTTTTGGAAATGTGGTAATTGTAAAGCTTGCAAGATTGCTAAAAACACAAAATAATATACTATTAGTAAAGGGGGCATAAAACGAATTTGACAACATATTACCTGTAAGAGTCGATTCACAGTCTGTTATTGAATGCCCTTGTGGTTTGAAATATGTAGGGAGCACTAAATGTGAAACCAAGAAAGAAATCTTAGAACATATTCGGGCTACTATAAACATAGACAGAAGTTATGCTACAGAAAAACATATGGAGCAGGCACATAACCGCAAATGGGAATTAATGACATACTATTCAATTGATCAAGTGCCCATTAATGAACGAGGAGGAGATAGAGAGAGGAAGTTACGTCAGTTGGAGTTAGGATACATTCTAGAGATTCGCACTTTGACTCCGCTGGGATTGAATCAGGGCGAAGTTATTTTTATATTTATAATGCTAAATTCCAATTTTTTTTTAACATTAGAAACAGGATTGAGGATGGATATTTCACTTATGGTCCTACATACAGTACTTTCATTTTAATATAATATGATTTTTTTTTTTTTTTTTTTTATTGGATTTTAGGTGTGGCTCTGTAATAACGATTCTCTGTGTTTAGTGAAATTAGACACACTGGAGTGCATGAGAAAACTCATGAGTCGTTTATAATGATATATAAGTGGATCTTTTACCAGCAAGAGAAATCGTAAATATCAGTAAAACATCCAGTAAGGAAATTGGTAATGGATTTGTAAATATAGCATTGGTAATATAGTATTGTAAGATGCATTTAAGTATGGAGAATGAAAAAAACTACTACACCCACAATGCAATATAATTCTTAATGATTGGTGCATGAAAACGAATTTGGGTAGAATTATGGCAGATTTAGTATATTTACAAATTTGAAATGCGTCTAAATAATGTGGTTATTTATATATTAGTGTGTGTTTTCTTAAACGTTAGGGTTTAACGGTTTTTGAATGGGTATATAAACACTGAGAAGGGGCATGACCGGAAATGCCTGTGAACAAGGTCGTAATGACCGAAACGCGTCGGCGTTCTTGCATTTCTTGTAAAATAGATTGAGCCCAGCATTAAAGCAGTTTGAAAATGAAGACCTTTGGAGTGCGGTTTTTCCTTTCATAAAACTAAGGAAATCGTGTGTGTATGTATGTGTGTGTGTGTATATATATATGTGTATATATATATATATATATATATATATATATATATATACACACATGTTTGCAAAGCATGTGAATCTACAACACTACATGCTACGAACAGATGTCTACTGGGTAAGTAAAATTTTCCTTCTCCTGCATGGAGCTTGTCCACAGCAGCAAATCCTTTCACCAGGCCCTTAGCTAGATGGTATCCGGCCTCTTGGAACTCATCGTTATCAGATGTTACCTACAGCCTTGCCCGGATGGATGATTTTCACTTCCATTTTAGAGACTAAGTACTAAGGTAAAATCTTTGTCTGGGATGAACCTGGTGAGCATAGCAAAAACACACTTCATCTTGGTGGCCCCTGAAATTGTGCCTAGGTCGATGTCAACCACGAACAGTGATTACTGATTGGGGTTACTTTTTCTTGGCATTCCCCAAGAGTCTTTCAAATTGATATCTCTCATTCCTCATGTTGAATTTTTGTCCTTTTGGTGTATCATATTGTTTCATACACTTTACTCTATAAATTAGAGTGGGACTTTTACTATGTTGTTATAGCTTTTTAATTGTTTTGGTACTTCTAAATGTTTTACACATTTCCTTTAAGCCTGTCTGCTCTTTGTTGTAGATACTAGGGTTTATGTTCAGGTTTAAATAATTGTAACCTTTGGCTGGCCTTCACAGGTTAGTGTTTTTACTACTTGTGGTGGACTGCAATCGTCCCCAATTAATATCTACTTTAGTAGACTTCAGTTTAATGCTGAATTCAGTCATAATCCCAATAGTGCAAGACTCGTATAGTTTTGCATTTTTGGCAGCCAGGAAGAAGACTAAAGGCCTAATTTAGAGTTTGGCAGACAGGATTCGCTGCTACAAACATGGCAGAGTACCTTGTTCACAAAATGGACTGACCGCCTGTTCTATTTAGAGAGAGGAATGGACTGTCATTTCTGCCAGCAGTGCCAAGATGGTGGCTGTATAAGTGCATCAGACCGTCCACCCGATTTGGAGAGTCTTCTGTCAGGGTTATTATTTGTTAGATGGCATGTGTGGCTGTTGATACACATGGTCTGCGTGCATGCTCCTGCCATCTAGTGTTCAGTTCGGAGTGGTACAATTTGTTTTTCGAAGAGAAGTATTTTCGAGTCATGGGATAGTGGCTCCTCCTTCTCGGTGATACTGCTCATGGGCATTGAGTCATTTTTTTAGATTGTTTTCTCTTCGCTTTCGGGTTCGGATGAGTTTTCGGATCGCTCAGTCTTCAACTAACTGCAGTCAGAGACTTTCCTTACATCAGCTTTCCATTTGTTGGTATTATTGTTTCAGTTGCGTGTTTCATACTTACGACCTGGTTCACCTTGTTGAATCGAGAAACAACTGCACCCTTCGGGGCGGGCAGCTATGCCCTTACACCGGCCTATTTGAACAAGGCCTACATCAACACGACTTCGGTCCTACTTCCTACCGGCACCGAAAGATGAAGGAGTGATGGAACGGACACCCTTTACATTTTGCCCTCCGTGCCATTTGAAGTTTGCATACACCGTTCACCATAGGTGTGTAACTTGTGCCTTTCGCCGGATCACTACGAGGATACCTGTGAAGCGTGCTGATCATTTGAATCGAAGAAAACTCTTCGGGACCGAAGAGCACATAGGCTAGAGATGGCACAGAAATCCTTGAAAGAAACTCCAGATCTCTTTGGTGAGGAACACACACAAGAGGAGCCCAAACACGAGAAGACCTACTCTATGCAGGATTCGGACTCCGACATCCAGTCTGACATCGAGAGCCAGGAGGTGATGTCAGCACAAACTATGATTAGAGAAACCCCTTCTACTCACACAAAAGCTCAGATAAAAGCCCACCATGAGGTCAATGTGCCACCACTGCTATCAGGCCATGGTCGGTCACAGAAAATTACTGCGGTTGCCCTGTTTCCAGCACTGAAAACCACAAAGAACACTACAAAGCCTTCGACCTTGACCCTTTTGGTCCAAGAGACTGTAACCAAACACTTGGCACCGACCATGTTGGCACTGACCTGGAGCAGCGAAACATCAGGTTCGGCACCAAAAAAGTCCACACTTTGAAACATGCAGTACTGAAAAGTCAGAATATTACTCCCTCGGAGCAGATCTATTACAGCCATTCCTCAGCAACAGCATCTCCAATTGAACCAATTTTAGAGACAATGGATGCTGAACAGCGCAGAATACACATACAGGAAGGTATAGGATGCATTATGACTTCTCCATCCTGTTGCCCTCAAAAGGAAACTAACTTTCCAAGAGGCCCTTGACACCTCCCCATCCCGAAAGAAAGTTCAGAAGGACAAGGCTAGCACTTCAGTAACCATGGCTTTTTCTCTTCCTCCTGAACCAAATTCTTCACCATCTCCTCTCCCCTCTTCTTCTCCACCCCTATCTCCTCATCGTTTCTCCTACTTCCCCTACTACAGGAGATACTACCCCTCAGGGTTCACTACTATTTCATGGGGAATATTTAAGGGACTGGTATGACCCAGATACAATTATATGTACAGATCTGGATTTACATCCTGCACATCCCTCAGTCCCTGAAGAATCAACTGGCTACCAGCAGGTTATTGCTAGAGCTGCTGAATATCACAATGTCCAGTTACACAAAGATCCTATAGAGCAGGACTTTTTATTCAATACTCTTACCGCCACACACAGACATCCAGTATCTTGCCATGTTATCGGGGATGCTTCGTCACACAGACAACATCTTTAAAAAGCCTGTCCACTCGAGGGACACCAAGGGAGGACAAAAAATACAAGCCGGCTCCCTCGGATCCCCTTTTCATTAGATCCCAAGTACCACCAGATTCTATAGTGGCTATCACCTCCAGAAAAAGAGCCAGCAGTCAGGCAACTGGCGACTCTCCTCCACATCATAAGGAGAGTAAGAAACTTGATGCAGCTGGCAGGAAAGTGGGTGCGCAAGCCCGCAGTCATTGGCTCATTGCTAATTCGCAGGCCTTACTGGCAAGATATGACCAAGCTGACTGGAATGAAATGAAGGAGCTCATTCAATATCTCCCTGGTGAGCACCGAAAAAGAGGACAGCAGATTGTATCTGAAGGCCAAACAATTGCCAACAACTCAATCTGGTGCACACTAGCCGAAACGGATACAGCAGCAAGGGGAGTTAGCACTAGTGTCATAGTCAGAAGGCATGCATGGTTTCAGTGCTCTGGATTTAAGCTGGAAATCCAGCAAACAGTACTTAACATGCTATTCGATAAGAGGTGCCTTTTCGGTCCTCAAGTTGATTCGACTCTCGACAAATTAAAAAAGGACACAAACTGCAAAGGCAATGGGGGCACTTCAGTCCCAAGCACATTCGGGCTTTTTTCGCTGTCCAAGATATAGAGGAGGATATAGATCAGTAGCTACCTCTGAGACCTTCAACACAGACTAAATATGCCGCAACCTCCTTTTTCACAAGGCTCATTCAGAGGATCAGACGGAGGCAATAATAGCAAAGGCAGGGGCAAAAACACTGCCCCAGAGGACCAACGTCAGGAAAACACTGACTATTTGCACCTCCCCAAACACCTCTCCACTCCCAAAGGGGGGGGCACCTTCAACAGTATTTAATAGAATTTGCAGATATAACAATGGACCTTTGGGTCCTATCCATTATCCAACATGGTTACTGTCTGGATCTCTTTCCACACCACCAAACATTCCACCTCGCACACACACATTATCTCACAATCATCTCACTCTTCTAAAAGAGGAGGTACAATCTCTTCTCCCCAGAGGTGCCATGGAAAAAGTACTATCACAGTACCAAGGGACCCTATATTTCCTAATTATCAAAAAGGACAGGTCCCTAAGACCTATCTGGATCTGCGGCCCTTAAACCACTGCATTCTATCCGAATTCTTCCATATGCTTACTCTTAAGGGTGTCATCCCACTTCTACAACTAGGAGACTGCATGACCCCTCTAGATATAAAGGATGCCTACATTCACATACCCATTCACCCTGCACACCTCAAATACCTAAAGTTTGTAGCAGCAGGAAAACATTATCAATTCAGAAGACTTTCTTTTTAAATCACAACCGCACCCAGGGCATTTACTAAGTGCCTAGCCGACATTTGCATCACATCTTAGAAGACAAAGAGTACATGTATTTCCTTACCTGGACGACTGGATGATCAAAGCCAGCATGTTAAACCTGTGTCAGGCCCATTCTTCAACCAAGGTGAACTTTATTCACAAATCAGGGTTCACCATCAATTTTCTCTATTCCCACTAGCAACCTCTTCAGGTGCAACCATATGTAGGGGCCATACTGAATGCAAAGCAGGGGATAGAATACCCTGATCCAGCACGTATACAAAGTTTCCAGCAACTTCTTATACAGCTTCAGGAGAATCACACTTATACAGCCAGGACTATTATGTGTTTCTTGGGGATGATGGTATCCTGTATTGCTATTGTACCACATGCCAGACTTCACATGCGTCCACTACAACAAAGCATATCTCACCAGCTGTCCCACTCAGATGGTCAGCTTCAAGATCTAGTGCTGTTAGACTGCCATACTTACTGTTCTCTGCCAGTGGTGGAACTCCTCCAACCTATTAAAAGGGAAACCTTTTTGAGACCCTGTGCCTCAAATCATTCTAACCACAGATCCCTAACAGGCTGGCATGTGCATCTTCTAAACCTCACAGTGCAAGGCCTCTGGGATCTCAATCATCAATCCTTGCACATCAATTACCTATGCAGCTTAAGGTAGTATTTCTAGCTCTGAAATCTTTCCTACCTCACCTGTCACACAAAGTTGTCTTAGTCAGGACGGACAATATGATAGCAATGTATTATCTACAAAAACAGAGGGAGGACACAGTCATCTCAGCTACCGCAACATGCTCAGACAATATGGAAGTCGTCACTTCACCATCACATTCACTTAGTGGTGGAATATCTCCCAGGGACGGACAGCAACTTTGCAGACCTGCTCAGCAGAATGCATCAACAAGTCCACAAATGGGAACTCCACCTACAAGTCCTTTAAAAGTACTTCCGAAAGTGGGGACAACCACAAATAGTCCTTTTCGCAACAGCAGAAAACGCAAAATGCCTAAGCTTCGCATCGAGTCACCCTCGCCCTCTTTCCAAGGCAATGCTCTATGGATGAATTGGTTAGGGATATTTGCCTACACTTTTCCACCTCTCCCTTTCATTCCATTCCTGGTTCGGAAACTCAGACCTCACTAACCATGATACAAGTTTCTCCCACCTGTACAAGTCAACCATGGTTCACTTCACTTCTGGACCTCTCAAGTTCCACATGAGAAACTCCTCAAGACCAAGCCTTCTCAAACAGCAACAAGGACAGATCAGACATCCATATCTCAAATCACTCAACCTTGTGATATGGCTCCTGAAGTCATAGAGTTTGGTTACATTAAATTACCTACTGAATGCGTGGACATTCTTAAGGAAACTCAAAGACCCACATCTAGAGCCTGTTATGCAGCAAAATGAAAACAGTTTGTTTGCTGCTGTCAGTCTAAACACATTGACCCTATTAATCCTTTTGTCCAAGAAATTATTTGATACTTACTTTACTTACTAAAGGCAAACTTAGCCTTATCTTACATTAGTTTACATCTCGCAGCTATAACTGCATGCTTACAAAACAGACAACTTTCTTCTTTATTCAAAATACCAGTAATTAAAGCCTTCATGGAAGGCCTTAAAACAGTAATCCCACCCACGCTACCCCTGTACCGTCCTGGAACCTTAATATTGCACTCACTAGTTCATGGGGCCTCCTTTTGAGACACTTCATTCAGGTCCTATTCAGTTCCTATCTTGGAAAGTGCCATTTTTAATTGCTACTACTGCTCTCTGATGTGTAAGTGAGTTTCAGGCTTTAACATTGGTGACAATGTAGTCCTTCAGACAAATCCTAGATTCCTACTAAGAGTGGTTTCTCAGTTCCATATCAATCAAACCATTGAGTTGCCAGTTCTCTTTCCGCAGCCTGACTCAGTGGCAGAAAAAGCACTCCACACTTAAGATAGGAAAAGGACACTCATGTATTACATTGACAGAACTAAAGAATTTAGAAAAACCAAACCTCTTATTGTAGCTTTTTCTGTACCACACAAGGGTAATGCAATCTCATAAAATAGCCTACCTAGGTGCATTGTTAAATGCATACAGAGACCTGTTATGCTAAAGCAAAAATACAATTACATCTAAAGCCAAGGGGACATTCCACTAGGAAAAAAGGTGCCAATATTGTGTTTTTGGGAAACATTCTGTTAGCTGACATTTGTAAAGCAGCAGCTTGGTCTACACCACATATATTCACAAAGCATTACTGTGTAGCTGTACTAGCTCCTCAGCAAGCTAATGTAGGATAGGCGGTCCTAAGAACACTTTTTCAGACAACTGCAACTCCCACAGGCTAGCTACCACTTTATGGAGGGACTGCTTTACAGTCTATACAGAGCATATGTATCTACAGCCGCACATGCCATCAAATGGAAAATTTTACTCAGTAGTAATGTGCGCCCTACCTCCCTCCCCGGAAACCCGTGACCACTTTCAGTTACCTTATATTTGTATATAATTGTATATAAGTTCATACACTTGCATGAACATCGTTTCTCTCTATACTTCTATTACTTTTTCTCTCCCTCACCTGCCTGCGGGAAAACAATCTAACAAAGGACTCTATGCCTATGCACATTATCACCAAGAAGGAAGAAGGAAGAGCCACTAGATCTCGTCACTTGAAAGAACTTCTTAAAGAAAAACAAGTTCTACTATTCCGAGCCCAACACTAGATGGCAGGAGTATGCATGCAGAGCATGTGACTCTACAGCACTACATGCCACGAACTGATGTCTGCTGAGTAAGTAACATTTTCTTTTTGGTTTATAGAATGAAGCTCCCAGTTTGGGAGTCTGTTTTTGTAAAACAAAAAAGTTTTCTGAGCTGCTGCACGAAACATGGCCTATCAGCAAGCATTCAGTGTGTTCAGTGGAGCCGCTGTCAATGCTCCCCAGGAGGCACAGAGATCTTCGCTATGCCTGTTGACGTACGATGCATGGTCTGCATACTGGTTATTTTCAGAATTGTTTCATTTCAATATGGCTGTCACAGCATTTTTATTTAACTGTGATGATTGCAGATATCTATAGGTGAAAGTCTTCCTGTAACTCACTATTTGTGGTGTTTAACTGTTAGTGGGGCTGTTGAATACACTGTGATGGAACGGGCACTTAGATAGGAAATATAGTGTTATGTAGCATTAAAACTGATCATGTGTGACGATCTTTAAGGGTTTGAATTTATTTGAACAGTTGTGAGTTGGGTGGTTTTTAACATATATTTAAATTAGTGAAATCTGTTCGAATATGTCTATTCCTTTATATTTATAAATATGTATTGCTGTGTTTTTGCATATTACTTATCCTTGCAAAAGGCAGCATGGCATGTTGCCTTTGTCACCGGTTGTTCTAAGTTGTGCTGCATTAACAACACTTCTGGCCATGTGAAAAGTCACAGAGCTCTTGCGTTGAAAAGTTTTTATGAGAATGAGCAGTCTCTCACCACCCAATCTAGTGTGCCAAATACCATGTCACCTCTTCTTACGGGATGATTTGTAATCCGATATTTCATTAGTTTGTGTTGTTTTTGGAGGTCTTTCAAGCTTCTAAATTATTGAAATCTATAATAATTCCTGTGCATCATTAAACCACATAAGCATGGTTTATCACTAACAGCTGGACATCTGCAACTGTAGTGTCCCGAATCTCAACCTTCTTAATCGGTCTAATTATAGGACAGTTTCGCTTTTGTTTATATTTGCCAAAATTCTTGAAAATCGTGCGAGTCAGCAAATCTCAAATTTCATTGAATCGAACAGTTTTCTACTCCCTTCTTAATCGGGTTATAGAGCCGGTTACAACACTGAGTCCACTCTGCTTGGAATCACCGAACAGCTAAGGCTCCAGCTAGACATTGGTAGAAATGCAGCCTTGAGCCTACATGATATCGGTGCTGAATTTGACACGGTAAATCATAACATACTTTTCCAAAGGCTGGAGGATGTGGGCATTCAAGGCAGGGCCTTGATTTGGCTGAGTTAATTTTTTTCAAGATCTTTCTTTTCATGTCCACACCAAAATTCACAGCTCCAATCCTCCCCCATTATCATCTGGTGTACCGCAAGTTTCTGCTTTCAGTCTGACCCTTTTTAATATCTACATATGGTTGTTGACGGATATAGTGGAACACTACGGTCTTATAATTTCTTATGCAGATTACACTTAGGTCATTGTGTATCACCTAAGGAAAATCTCAGTTCTGAATCTTTAAATATCTGCCTTCTGATAGTGGCCGCAAGGATGAATAGCATCTCCCTTAAATTGAATGGGGACGAAAGTGAGGTTCTGTGGTGGGCAATCAGCCTTCTCTGGGAACCACATCTGTCGTCTGAGATTCTCAGCACCTTTGTGACCCCAGTCTCAATAGTCAGGGATCGAGGCTTTTGGCTTGATGAAAGGTGTTCAGTGAACCATAAAATCAAAGTAGCTTCTGTCTGCTTCAGTGTTCTGAGATGGCTAAAAAAAATCTGTGGTGTCTCCCCCCCCCCCCCCCCACCCAAAAGAACAATAATACATGCACTGATTTTTTCTAGGTTCGATTACAGCAACATTCTTTATCTAGGGATCCCTAAGGCCTCTCTTACATGACTCCAGGTAGTCCAGAATGTGCTCGCAAGACAGCGATTTCATCTTTCCACGCATGCCTCCACTTCCACTCTCTTTCAAGATCTTCATTGGCTGCCGGTCAAAAAGTGAATTCACTTTAACGCTGTATGCTATATGCATCTTGTAGGATTCAGGCCCACGCTATCAGAGATCACTGGTGACGCCTTACCCGCTTAATTGCTTTCTTAAATCATGTAGTACCAATTTCTCCACAGTCTACAGAGTGAGGAGAACCCGTCAAGGGGCTGGTCTTTCTGTTACCTGGGCCCTAAGCTGTGGAATAGTTTGCCTGTGACCATGAAATCCTGCCGCTCTTTTTCATTTTTACGAAAGCTTTAAATGCCTGGCTCTTTCGAACTATGCTTGCTGCTAAACCAGAATGGAATAACACTAAGTGCTCAGCACTGGGAAACCCTGCTAGGGTAGCTTTGCAAATCCAAATTAATAATGATGATAATCTGCAAACATGGATGAACGCCATCTCCTAAACTCTCCTCTGTATGAGTCTTTTCAGTTCATTGGATGTTGGCGGTGACACAAGGAGAAGTCACTAGGACAATTGAATCGTTTTTGTAGCTGGCAATGCTATCTTTCTTTGTACGGCTGAGAGAGACTGGCAGTGTATGACGTGTTTGTGTCTGCTGGGGCTAGATCTCTGCTGTTTTGTGCATGACAGGAGAGCAGTGAGAGAACTGGTTATTCAGTTGTTTCACCAGTAACGCTTGATCAGCACATCTGATAAATCATAGTGCCTAGCCCTTAATCATACGTGAGACCAAAGTAAATACAAAAAGAAGTTCATTTTTTTTCAGGTTCTGATAAAGCATTGAAATTCATTTTGCTTCTATGTTTCTAAGTGCTTCATCAGCTGGGCTTGATCTTGCGACTATATAGCCCTGCTGCAGCATCTTTCTTGAAACATTTTTGACTCTTCTTAACTATCCAGCGTCTGGCTGTCATGATCACCAGATAAATGATAGCAGATGGAGAGAAATTTGACAAATCGGGTCCGTTAAAAGTAAAGGTGCAAATGTATTAGGATGTTAAACCTGTTTCGTATAATGTGAAGACGAGCCAGCTGAGAGGGCAGCTTAACTTTTTAACACGTGCTGCTGAATTTGTTGCTTGTGATTTTAAGCTTCAGGGTGCAGACTTGTCTGGCAGGAGTCCGACAGCAGAATGTATGGTTTAAATGTTCGCAAAATGTGCATATTAAACATTTGAAGCAGATCATATGTAGGTGATCTGTGAAGCACCACATGTTACCTTTTGATTGATTAATGAGCACTGTAGTCTGCTGCCTTTTGTCCTCTTGGCCCTCAAGCAGAGAAATGGCCAAAAGTTGTGCTATTACAATTCAGATACAAAGTTCATGGGAATTGATGCAAGTGTTGTAATCAGAAGGATTTTAGAAGGCGATGTTAGTAAGCACAGTTATGTGAGCGAAGAGTGATATAGACTAATGACCCAAGAATGAAAAGGCAAAAAGAGAGCTGGATTAGGGCAGAAGAGGGAGCGAATTATGAATTTTAGTGACTGCAGCTGCAAGACTAATGAAACTACTTGGTGCAATATGCATTTGGCGGAGACATCAAGTTAACATTAAGCACATGAGTATACTTCCCTAATAAAATGTATGATTAAGCTGGTCGAATGCAGGTCAAATTAGGCCTGATAACATAATAACAAGCATGAGAGTACCTTGATTTCTGTTTGCAGATAGTGGGTGGGGCAGGTTTTCATTCATGTCATGATCTTTGATGGACCCTTTTCAGAATAAAGTGATTGGCAAAGACAATAAATCTTGCTTTTGACAATGCCTGTGCACACCTATTGGCTTTGGCAGTGTTTTTTTTTTTTTTTGCCAGCGCTGTTCGGAGAAAGAAAAAAAGAAAAAATCTTTTTATTGCGAATGTTTGCAGGAAGTTTGACCCATCCTGTAAGGATCACTGGAAAATCACTGAACCAAAGAAGCAGCCGAGAGTGCTCGTGTCATTACTGCTGCCTGTGGCTTTGCTGCCTGTCATGCCACTTCGAATGTTCCAGGGGCTTGTCTGTGCTTCCCCATCTGTGCTGCACAGCATTGTCAAAAAGGGTGCCATGACGTATCTGCATACATCATGTTGCTGCCACTATTTTGTTTTATATTTTATTGTTCCCAGAAGCCAGACGCTAGTTTTTGAAGTGTTAGATTAAAAAAAATGAAATGCCTTCATGCTGGCCCTCCAAATAAGGATTCTTTTTTTTAAGTAATGCTATGGGGAGGGGCTAAGATCAACAGTGGAGCAGACCTGAATTGGGAAGAAGTGAACATAAAAAAAGAAAAAACAAGTTGTGGTGGAGAAAGTTCAAGCTTTCAGATAAGAGCAGAGGGTTCAAGGTTGTGAAGATGAAAGCAGTACATGTAGGAGAGACCAAGAAAACACGTGGAACGCTATACACAAAAGAAAAAAGTAGTTCCCTGAATGTGAGCTGCCGAAAGATACAAGCCATCCAATCAAAAGGATAGTAGTTAAGCTGTGCTTTAGAGTAGGAACAAATGCAAATAGAGGAAGGGAAGCCATCCAAATACGAAGCAATCAAGAGACTTCCTAGAAAGCCAAGCAATCAAAGCAGTGGGCGGGCCCAAAGGACACTGCGAGTATTGGTCTTGTACACAATAGCCAGTGAATCTCGCCTTTATAAAGTGAGCCCTAAGCTATTGTATTTACCCACGCCTATTTGTAAAACATTGCTAAAATAAAAATTAACTGAAAGAAATGCAAAAGCATATTTTAAGCTATCTCAAAACAGAACATTGAAAGAGATATTTCAATCTATATAAATGGCAGGATTCACTTTTCAAATATCATGGGGGAAACACTGAACAGAATTTAAAAAGCCTGTTGCACTTGATCCAGGTTAAGAAGTATGTGAAGTACGACTTGCATGAACTTAATAGACCATAACAGCTGTCTGAAGAAGTTTCAGAATTGAAAGAAAACATTTGAGATTTACTTTCCCCATGACTAGCAACTGCTATGCAGCGACCCGGGGAACACACTGATGGGCCTCCAGGAGAAGGACTATCTTTCCAGTCACTCAGCAGCCAGCTCCTCCTCCCCCAGCACCATAAATGCTACCTTTGTGTGCCAAGGGCAGGGCTTTCATGTAACACGTAGACGGACGAGGAACAGTCCCCCTTCCTTCAAAGAGGCAAGCTCAGGAAAGGCTCTGGCGGTCTCCAACAGGCTCTGCACGAGTGGCCCAAGAAAAAGTTCAAAGATAGGAAACGTGCAAACAGATACTTAATTTGCATACAGCAATTCAAAATGAATAAAAGTCCCAACAAAATTGTGCCTGTATAATTAAAACAATAAAACCTGCTTGTTGCTGGAGCTTCTTCCCCAGACAGTTTGCCGCGCACCAGCCGCTTTTTGTGTGTGCTTGAGCACATTGAGTCAGAACTACACTGCTGACATTATCCTGACTGTTGTCCACCCAAAATGGCTGGACTGACAAGGAACAATCCTCTGCCTTCGATGAAGCAGGCTTAGGAAAGGCGCAGGTAGATGAAAAAAGTGGGGTCTCTTTAAAAGGGAACATATAAAATACATTTCTGTGATTCTCAGTGTCACCCAACCAGTATTCTGAGATGTTAATGCAGCTGACATACGCCTAAAACCAGTCAGTACTGTTAGCTTAGTGGTTTAAGATAAATGAGTAACAGTGAAGATTTGTTAAAAAATAATTAACATTGGAAATGTTTACATTCTGAAATTGTGAGACTGTGAATTAAATATTATTGAGGCCTGTGGAAGGAGTATTGGCCTTCAGTTATGTGAGCTTTGTTAGATACGTATATCCTTTTTCTCTGCACATCTCGTCCATCTACACATCTTAAACCTTCTCTTTCCGCCTCGGCACCCTTTTTAGTTTGAGCGTGCAAGCGCTTTGACCTGTTGTAAGTATTGTAGGTTTTTAACCACGTCCACCACTTTCACTCGTTTGTGGGCTTTAAAAAAATCTTTTATCATCATTGGTAAATGCTTTACGCTTGTTCCTCCTTGGGGTGGTTTTGTTACCGCCTTGGAGAATGCCCCTGTTACATGGATAAGTTCACTTTTCATTTTCAATTTATGTGGCACAAAAAGTCTGGTTTGGAATTTGTAACGCTAATAGCTCTAACTTGAGCAAATGCGAGACCCATTGCATTGCAAGTGAAAGCACTTCCTCACTTCACCACCTCCAAACATACACTACACTCACTCACATTTAAGCACTTTATTTCCTTTTGCCTCGTAAATATTTAGATATCTGTGTCTCCCTTTCACACACATTTACACAGAATTTCAATTACAACTGGAATACATAAACCTTGTTCTTTTGTGCTTTGCAGAGAGGCCAACCCACTGACAGGCACTTTGATTGAGAGCTCTAGCGCAGAGATGAAGGCAAAGCAAACACCCTCATGAACACCGGGCAGGACTCGGAGTATGCACTGTACAACAGGTATAGGATGCATGAAAAAAATACAGAAACACAAAATGATGAAATAGCCAACACTCCTGGGGAAGGCAAGATTAAGTAAACGTGAAATAAGAGAGGAACTAAATTGCTGACATGCATTACCTTAACATCTTTACCATTCATTGTTCGGAAATCAGTCCATGTTCTTGGCATTAATGTTAAGGCCATGAAGATAGGGCCAGTTTTAACACCATACAGCAGGTAACTGTCCTTACTATAATCACATATTTCTCCCTTTGTGCTTGTCTCTGATTTTTGAACAGCTTCTCAAGCTAACAACCCTGCTCGTCAATTTTGTGGGGGGAACAAATACAGCAGTTCCACTTCTAAAGGGGCCAGGGACCTGCAGATGGGCCTGGGATGTCACAGTGGGAGATGTTAGCGTGACCAGAGATTTCAGCACAATATACATATTACAAGTTTAGAATTATAACACTTACCATTGCCGAGGACAAGGGACCAAATCACACGTGCTTGCATCCACTCCTTCTGTGACTAATGGGAAAGGGTGGGATCTATGCCTGCGAATGAAGGATGTCTGGTGTCACTCAGGGATGCAGACTTTGACACCTAAAACAGTGACTTTGGCAGCGTCACAGGCCTACAGTAGATACCACCATAGACAGCAATGGCATCAAAGGGCTTTAGTAATGTAAGCACTGCATTGTGCATCAAAGTGCCGAAAGTTGATGTACTGCCTGGCTTCTGTCTCCTGCTTCAGAGCGAGGGGGAGCAGGCAGCCTGGGACAGACAGCCCAGACTTAAATACATCGATTTTGTTTAGAGATATAATCCAATTTCAAAATAAATCAATCTAGTTAATATTTCAGAGGTAAATGTGTAGGAATTTCAGGGGGCCGCACAGCACTAGAGCCCTAATGGAGAAAACCGCTCCTGCCTTTTGAAAATGCAGTACGTCTCCTCTGGTTGGAGTTGCGAAAGAGGAGAACTGTCCTGCAAACACTGTGATGTTATGTGAATTTTATTACTGCACTTGTTGCAAGGTTGATTTTTTTTTTTTGTGGTATGTTAGTTGAAGGACTGTCTGGCTTTTTGTACAGAAATAGTAATAGCATTTAGGCTTCTAATCCGTGTAAACCTAGCAATTGAAAGTTGCCTTTAAGCAAGCACTTTTATCCAATGTCTTGCATACTTTAAACAGGGAGGGAGAGAATAAACATTTATTTTATTTAAAAAATAAATATAACACTTACCTTTCCTCACCGCCACTCCACTCCGTCGCCGGATGCTGCAGGCACAGGCTCTCAGCCTGCTCTGCGCCAATCCTGACGCTGCTCAGAGCAGCGTCAGGATTGGCTGGGAGCGCCCAGCCAGGGTGCTCTCAGGCAGACTGGGAGCCGTGTGTTGCCGGGTTTGAGAGAGCCTACTGCGCCTGTGTGTTTGGCCGGCACGAGACGGCTGTCCAAACATGCATGCACAGTGAGGGGAAGTGCTGAGCACTCCCCCTCTCTGCTCTTCACCCCTGTGGCCCTGCCCCCTTTACCAGAAAACGATCATAAACAAAGTTTGTGATCGTTTTCTAGTAAAGGTTTTGCAGCTGCTGCTGCTGGTGGAGGGGGGGGGGTGCGACGCTCCTCTGCTCAAATGGAGGAGCTGCCACTGCCCCCAAGTAAGTTAAATTTATCTGATACTGAATCTCTTATCCTGGAAGTTACAACTCAGTCTCATTCTTAGCCCGTCTCAATGACTCCATTGACTATTGCATTCACAGGCTCGGTAATAATAATCTCTGTTTATACATTTTTGCTTCAAAATCATCAAATTTGATTGCAGGGCAATGCAGTTGTTGTTTGCTATTTTTTCCCTTTATTTACAGATGTCATCTCCGACTAAAGAAAGGGAGGAATGGAAAGGAACTGAAAGGTGTATTCTTTTTGTACATATGGCAAGCTGTGTGCCTTGTTCCTTCAGCCCTACTCACATAACGCTTTTGGCTCTCCTGTTGCAAGTACTGCTACTACTATTTTCAACAGATGCAAATACTACTAGTGTATTCATAATGCCCGTTTCATTGACCACACTTGTTAGTTTACATGTTATATTCTAATGAATATATCTCAAATAATTAATTATTGGAAATATATGCTTACATATACCATTTGTATTCTTGCGAGAATAGTGTATTTTCCTGTAAGACACAAAGCCACCCTCACTGGACACGGAAAATACTGAAGACCAATATCTTTAGTTCTTACTTCCGTTGTATGGGAAACGTGCGTGCGACACTTAGTCCAATACCGCTGCATCATAGAAGGAATCAAGATGTGGACTATGTTTCGTGTGAATTTGGATTTTTTTTATTTTACTTTTCCAGTTATTTTTGCTGGATTTATGTATTTCATTAGCATTTAAAAATATAAAAGTTACCTTTCATATATAGGCATTTTCATATCAATGGATTTTTTGTTTTGAAGTAATGTTACACGATTCTGCTCATTCACGGAGCTATTAATTAAGGGTTATGATGACATCCCACTGAATTGTGGCTTATATTTCACTGATATTACACCGTTCATGTGAAGTACGCATTTTCTACCAGTCGGAGAGTCTCCTCAACATTCTTAGTCATTTATCAGAAAAAGCTTGTACTGTTGACGTCCTTTGATCCTAAACATGCCTTTCACTGGCTACCCTTCGAAGACTATCTGTTTCAGAATTGTCTAACTGACTTAGAAAGGTTAGTACAGAACTTCTCTTTCCCATTTTACTAACTACCTTTTTAGGGTCGAGTCTGCGAGAGCCTGCACTAGTGTCTCACTTGTGAGACACTAACATTAAGGTCATGGAGCCCGTCCGTTGTTAACATTTGTTTGCTTGTCTGGCACTCTTCTGTACAGCCTTGTATTTGGTCACTGCAGGCCAAGGATAATTTGTTTCTCTCTGTGGAGCAGGGGCCAAGCACTGATTGGTTAAACTTAATCAGTGCTTGTCTGCTGCTCCTGACTTGATTGAGGTACTATTGTTCTTTTTTTACTTGTGGTGCCCTGCAAACAGAGGGCATGTGACTTACAAAAGCTTGCCCAGTAGGACAAACAATATCAAAGTTTTATTTTCTATAGCTAACTGTTTTATTTTGCCAAATCATCTTTCTCACTTAGCACTCATGTTTTCTTTTGTTTTTGCTCCTGGGTGCTGTTCTCAAGAGATGACGATAATCTTGTTCTATATATTGCAACTCAACATTGTTTCTTTCCTATGGGTAATTTCTGAAATGATGCTTTAACACATAATTGTTCAGTACACTTCAATCCACCCCACACCAATCCGCCCCACTACAATCCACCCCACTCTGTTAAATCCACCCCACTCCAGTCCAAACCACTCACTCCAATCCATTCTACTCCAACCCACCCCATGCCAGTCCTCCCAACCCACCTCATGCCAGTCCTCCCAACCCACCTCATGCCAGTCCTCCCAACCCACCTCATGCCAGTCCTCCCAACCCACCTCAGTCTAATCTGACTCAATCCAGTCTGCCTCACTCCAATTCGCCCTACACCAATCGAAAACAACCCGCCTCACTCCAATCCAAAAATATCTGCCCCACTCTAATACAAAAGAATATGCTCCAATCCAAAATATTCGGTCCACTGCAATCTGCCCCACTCCAATGCAAAAACAATTTGCCCCATTCCAATATGCATCAATACATTCCAAAACAATCTGCCCTACTCCAATTGGCTTTACTCCAGTCTGCCCCTCTCCAGTCCAAAACAATGTGCCCCACTCCAATCTACTCTACTCCAATCTGGCCCACTCAGTCCAAAAGAGTCTGCCCTACTCCAATACAAAATAATCTGCCCCACTGCACTGTGCTGCACGCCAATCCAAAACAATCTGCCCGCTCCAATTTTCCAGACTCCATTCTGCCCAACTCCAATCCAAAACAATCTGCCCCACTCCACCCAGTACACTCCACCCCATCCCAGTTCATCCCATCCACCCCATTCCATTCCAATTCACTCCACCTCAGTCCACCACAATGCATCCAACTCCAACCAAACCCACACCAATCCAATCTACCCCACTCCACTTCAGTCCAAACCATCCCACTCCAATCTTCCCCACTCCAGTCCAGTCCATTCTACTCCAACTCACCCAACTCCAATCCAGTCCGACCCAATCCACCCACTGCAGTCCAGTCCGACCAAATGCACACACTGCCGTTCAATTCACCCCACCCCAATCCAATCCTCCACACTCAATCCAATCCACCCCACCACACCCAACTCAATTCAGTCCACCTCAATCCATTCAAACCACCTCACACCACTGCAGTCTACCCCACCCCAGTCCACTCCACCCGGCTTCATTGTACCCCACTCTATCCATTGCACTCCACTCTATCCATTCCACTCCAATCCACACCAACCCCATCCACTCCACCCAAATCCAGTCCATCCTACTCAGTCCAGACCAATCCAACCCACCCCATTTCAGTTCAAGCCACCCACCCCACTCCAGTCCAGCCCACCCCACCCCACTCTACCCCAGTCCAATCCACCACACCCCATCCCAGTTCAGTCCACTCATTCCACCCCATTCCAGTGGAACCTAATCCACCCACTCAAGTCCAATCCACCCCACTCCAGTCTAATCCACTCAATTTCAGTGTAATCCACTTCACTCCACTCCAGTCCACCCGACCACAGTCCAATCACACCAATGGAATCCATCCACCCCAATTCAGTTTAATCCACCCTGCTCTAATCTCTCTCTATTTCAGTCCTTCCCACCCCAATCCACCCCACTCAGTCGACCCCACTCTACCTCAGTCCAATCCACTTCACTTTACTGCAATCCAAACCACTCTACTACGTCAATCCATTCTAACCTACTCCACTGTAAAGCACTGCACCCTCCAACACTCTGCCACTGAATGGCAGAACTCTACTCTCATCTATGACGCTCTGCTCCCCTTACTCCACTTTGACGCTCTACTCCAATAAATCCACTCTGACACTCTACTCCTCCACTCCACTCACCCTTAGTCATGCTGAACAGCAGCCACACTGGTGTACAACATGGGAAAACACTTTGGCAAAGACAGTAGCTCATGTACAGTGGAGGAGACGTGTTGGCTTTGCCAGTGCTTCTTCCATTTATCCCCGTCTATGCCTTATAAAATAGTGACCAATTGCTCTTAGCCTTGTGGAGGGAGTGGTGCGGGAGATGCGCGAGGGCAGAGAAAAAGTGTTCTCCATTCCGGGTTGTCAGCGCATGGAATCATCTCGTGTTCACCCTCTGCACTTCTTCCTTGATCGAAATGACTCTGGTTTACAACTGTCTCGTGTCACATGATGCCTGGCACCCTAATTCCCATTGGGTAATGCAGGCTACATAAATGGAGGATGTTGTAGAAGTAATGCATAGTCACAAAATAGAGTTGGGGTTGTCTGTCACATATTCCTAATTTAACCTTTTAATCTTTTACCATTCAGTACATTTTGTGTTGCATTCACTGTACTCCCAGGCCGCTCTTTTGTTGATTTATTGTTTAGCAAAAATCTGCATCATTATTGTCTGACAGTTCTTTGTCGATATTTCAAAAGGAATTTTCGAAGCTGATGCAGCTTACGAGTTAAAATTGAATAGGTCATATTATCAATCAATTTCTCCTCATTGTGATTGCCAGTAAGTGGGTGTTTAGTGGGTTTTAGGCCACACAGCAGCCAAATGTTATGATGTTTGAAATTATTGTACAATATCAATTAGTTGCAGATGATGCAGTAAGAAAAGGGAAATGTGATTAATTCTTCATTTTATAGACCTAGCACCATGGACCATCACGCTGTTATGCACCTTTGGCTCTTTGAAGCGTTCTCTGAAACATGCAACCTATGAAAGCTAAACATATATAAGACTTGCTCTGTTCTGTGGTGAATAGACGTTCCTTTCATTAATTATGATCTGAACGTGCTGTCAAATCACTTTTTTTTTTTATGCGAAAGGCCTTTCAAAATACTGATATGACCATTGTTCAGTGCATAACACATTTTTTGTGACTCAAGATACACCGACGACATTGCTGATTGCTTCCCGTTTTATGAAAGTTTAAGCAGTTTTATTGGAAAACAAAATACTCGCAAACGACAGCACTTGGAGATTTTCCTAGACCACGCATTCATCAACCACTCTTTGCTTTTATAAATAGAAACAGTTTTCTCTGGGAATTCAGTCTGGTGAAAGTAGTAGTGGAGAGGGTGGTGTACAGCATACAAATCCAAGAGCAAAGTTTGTGTTCGGCCGCAGGTGACCTGCCACAACGTCAGCTGCTTGTTGTTTTTGTAAACTTTAACCCAGCAGTATCTTTCTTTTCACACACATTGTAACCTGGGATGTATAATCCCCATGTAAGCCCTTGTTTCCGTACAATGTCTTGAGGGGGGCCATGTTCAGTCTAAAAAATACATAATACAAGAATCAGAACTCAATTTTGTTGTGTTCCCAGCCATTTCCAACCCTGCACCATGCATTCACCACCTCTTCATTTCAGTTTTTTAACTCGTTGGCCACATTGCTGTGTTTTTCGGCTGATTCTTGGGTTCTTAAAAGTTACGCAGATGCTCCATCTTCCTCTCCTCCTAGTTTTTTACATTGTTTTTGTTTGAATTGTGAAATTCCTTTAGCAGTCTCTAAAAATTCTAAGATGGGTATTTTATACAATTACAAGTGACACTTCTAAATTGTTGGACCAGGGTTGTTGATTATGGTCTGCTTAAGATGAGCAAAGTAACTGCCGAGCACGTTGCACCTGCCAAGTATCCTCCAATGTCCTGGAGCTGTCAGGTCATTCCTTTAATACCACTCTCCTATTTGTTGCTTTTCTGTCCTTAAGCTTCAGTGGCTTTGTAATTGATGACATTAAACCTGTTTTTGTTAGTCTATCATCAACCAGATATGAAAATAGGCACATGCACATATCTTTTTATTTCCATGAAGTCAAAAATATGTATTTATTGCTGCTCTGGGCTGGAGAAATAAGACATACAGCAACAGCTGTTATCTAGGTTAATCCTCTGCCCTTTTTTTGGTAGTAAGTTTTTTAAACTACAGTCTTGCCACATTGATGCACTTTGAAATGGGTCGGGTTGGGGAGTTGCGATGCAGAAGTGGAATAGCAAGAAAGCGAGAACATATCAAGAAATTGCCTGTTGATATGCTATCCTACTCCTAAAAGATGATCCCGTCCTACATCAGACCATAAATTAACCAAAGTACCCCACCACCTTGTACCATCTGCTTAAAACCAGTGATAATAATTTTTAACATGTTCAACATGCTGTTGCTCTCAAGGTATAAAGCATTAAAAAACTTTTTGACTGCTATTAAGGGCCTTTTCCGGTGAAGAAGTTTGGGTCTAAGGTCTAGGAATAGAAGACTAGTGCTACTCAGCACACAACGTTTTCAATATAATTCCAGGATTCTTTCCCTGTTCTCAGGTCATCTGCATCATTGTTCTTCAGTTTTGTCCTAAGCCCAAATCTTTCTATGTTCTCTTCATGTCTTGGTGTTGCCTGTTTTGGGGTTGAGATCACTATACAGTGAGTTAATTGGCTTTAGGATTTATTCTCTACCATAGAAAGCTTTTGACCTGCCCCTATCACTTCCATCCTCTTGCCTTTATCCAACATTGTCTGTTCCCACTGCTTCACGGTGGTCAGTCTCTGGTGTGCTGATGTCTTAACTGCTGCTGGTGATATAGATGTTTACAGATCGCTCATTAGTTGACTATCCTCTCCTCCTGCTCAGCTCATCCAGCAATTTTAAGGTTTGCAGCGCACAGCTCTGGACCCTTGCAGTAAAGAAAATGAATAACAACTTCATGTCTTTCTGTCTGGCGGCCCATGCTTCACCATGCATACAATTTGTATGTGCTAGAGTGCTCCTGTTCTTTTACACAGTGTTATATACGTGTGCTGTTTGGGAGCTGTTACTGCAAACTCGACCCACAGTTCCGTTGAAGTGCTGCACATAAATATCAATAGTGGCAGTTCTGATATCACACATTCAATTAATCCCTCACCCTGTCAGTCATACACCAGATCTGCCAAGTCACAGGAAATGTGACTGAGCAAGGTTGAGGTGGTCCAGAGCATCATGTCTAGGGCTAACAAGTGGGACATAAGGGCAAAGCTGAGAGGGTAGATTCACACAATAGAGGAAGATAAGTGAGACTGTGTATGTCCTGGTATATGCTGAAAGTTCTAGCCATATTGACAGCATTCAATGCATGAAAGTGTTCATGACCGACAAAATTCTGTTTTTTCACACGTAGATGATGATCCTAGTTTTTTTTTGCTATTGCTGGTCCTGACATAATGATATTGATGCTTACCATAAGGTTGGTGTCCTTGTCATGATGATGCAAACCACTGGTAACGTGTCTCTGGAACTTAATGGGTATTATTATATTTTGGGTGGCCATGGCATTATTGTGCCCAGCTTGAGTACAATACTTGATCTGGCATTCTGTAGTTCACGGCCTAATGTGGGCAATCATCTTGTCTTGATGATCTCCCTTGCCATAATCCTGTGTGTAGCATAATTATGGCGTATTGTGTTGCCATTCTTGCCAGCGGGACAGTGATCCATAGGTACATGCAAGCCAGAATATTTTAATTGTGTGGCTGAAGTTTTTGTTGGAAATGATACATTGATGTTTTGGCACCTGAAAAAATAGTTTTTCTGAAACTAAAAATTTGATGTTTTATGACAAAAGGATTGAAATTCTAGATGTATATTTAAAACTGATATTTAATTACTAGCGCCCCAGTATGAAATGATAAGTATAAGCTTACTGGAACACGTTTTCTGTCTAACTGAAAAATCTCCATAGCCTGAGGTACATGAGCCTCTAAAATCAGTTAGGCCCTGCTTTAGTTCTTTTTTTATTTTTCACTCTACCCCTGTCAATGAGCATGTTATATAGCATAGTTGAGAGCCAGCTTAAAAAAGGTATGATGTAAAATTAGAAGCAAGTAAAACGTAAAATATGTAGTAAGATGGTATAAGAAATTATCATATATGTGAAATGATTTTTTAATTGTATTTATTACCTACAGCTTTAAAAACAAATTAGGGTACTTGTGGTAGAAATGCATGGTTTTGCTACCATTTTTCGGATTTAGCGTGAACTGGGCCAACTTTGGCAAGGGGTACCCTACGTCAACTCAATAACATACTCTGATTAGGATAAACAGTTCTGAGAGTGCCTCTGCTCAACCCCTGGTAGAAATTGCTGGAGCAGCAGGCAATCAGCAGAGAAGTGCATGCCAAATTCCAGCAGTACCAGTAAATCCAAAATAAGCAACAGAACATAGTAAAACTTTGAACCCAATTTAGAAAAATAGAGAAACAATGAATGAGGAAAGAGAGACAAAAAATATCAAAATAGGATAAAGGGAACCTGAGATATGAATTCAATGCAACAATTTGTGGTGGACCGGGACCTTGGTGCAATTTCAAGCTGACCGTGCTGGAGCAGATATAAGACACAACAAGTGGGTTGTCCGATCAAAGTCACCATGTGTCAGGAAAGCTTCTTCTGGTCTGTTCTGTAGCCTGTAGCTCCTCAGGGCAGGCTTCTGGGCATTAGTTATTTCTCCAGCAAGATCTCCTGCAGAGTTTAGTAGTCTTTCTGGGACCTCTCGGAGAATGGGGTCCTTCTGCTTTTTGCTTCCATGAAGAAGTTACAGAGGAGGCCAACCATGTGATGGTGCCAGAAGGATTGAAGGGTCGTTATTTCCTTATGTTAACCGTTTTCTTTCAACAGGAGTCAGGGTACTTCTCCTAGCATGGCCTCCTTCCTATGTAGTCTCCTCTGACCCCAAAATAGTAAGCAGAGGTGTAGTGGTGGAGGTGCCAGATTTATCCGGAGCGCCAAGCAGTAATTGGGGGAATTCTACCACCCAATATTAACAATTTCCTCAAAGTCCTCCGACTCCCTTTTTCAGCACTTTGTTTGCCTTACTGTAAAATTACCCAAGAACCCCAGCTTCAAGATGGCACGAGCCAGCTGTTACCATGCAAGCCTTTCTTCAGCTTCTTGGCCTTATAGGTTAAAAACTGATTTTCCCTCCTAACTGTGGCTGGAGCCTTACTGTCTAGGAATGCCCTGATGATGAAAGAAGAAGTCCTTCTTGGCATCTCCAAGTCAAAAGAGGGAGTGCTAAATTGCCAATTATTCCTTTCCACTCTCTGAAAGGTAATTCCTTCTAAGTGGTCAGCAGTTAAACCCATTGGCATTTCCTGGACCCAGAGGAAAGCCACTGTCCTCTGATCGAGGGTCACTAACTCCCAGCCAAAGATGTGTAGCCCAGCTCTGGAAGTGCGATAATGGCAGGACTGGTTTTGAGACCGTTCTTGCTCAGGCAGTCTAATGCATATTTTTGCAAAGTTATCTTTCTGCTTACGTTATCGAAAATCTGATTTCTTCAATAAGTTACATTTTTAAAAATAGAGACTTGATAACCTTGAGGTTGTTTTCTAGCCTTTCCTATACATAGGTGAAAAATGAAGATTTTATTCCTAGTTAGGCCTGTTAAGTAAACGCCTACCCAGTCCTGCATATTGAAATAGCGTTTTTGTGTTTTTTCACTGTGAGGTCACACTAACTAAAATTTATAGTGTGCCCCATTTATATATTTTGGTACCCTGCTCTGTGGGCTTACAAGGCAATTTTCAGGATCATTTTTGAATGTATAATAAAAGGCTATTCCTGCATGACAAAGACATTTTCCCTGCAATGTGTCACTGCAGAGCATTTAGTTTGCAGTCTAGCCAGAGCACAATGCTGCTCCTGGCAGAAACATATTTTTGTCATATATTTGGGAGGGGTAGATACATGCTGCAGCCCACGTTAGACGTTTAACCTTCAATGCCAAAGGCGCTCTTAAAGCACCTTTTACAATGGACATGTAGGGTAGTTAAATAGGCCAGTGTAAACCGCATGATTTTGAGGGGATGCACAAGCACCGTAGTACTGTTTAGGAGTAGTAAAGTGTACAAAGTCCTAAAGCTAACAAAAATAGGGTGAATATAACGGTAAAAAATCTAGAATGACCATGCAGAAAAAGCAGATTTGCTACAGTCAGGCTTTGTCAGCACACCAATGCAGCAGAACATATAGGGGGTGCACTTGTAAAGACTATTGTTTTTAGAAGATTTAGAAAGCTCAATTTGAACCCATTTTTCTTTAGCAGCCATATTATAACACTTTTGAGAGAAACTAGAAATCCCATCAACTCTAGGGAATAGTGCATAATAGTGCAACCAATCAGGACATGGATATTTCTTCAGAGTTCTCTGTTGATCTTCTTCTCTCTCTTTCTTTGCTGGTCCTGCAGCCAAAAGTTAAGTGCAAGGGCCTAAGGGCCAAGTTTTCTGCACATTCATTTATTGATTGTAAATTGTTTGCTGATTGCCTTTTTGGTTCACAGCGCGTCCACAGGAATTCCTGCTGCCTCCTACATAGGCTCGAATTCCCCTTCTAGGGCAGCGGTCTCTTGGAGACATGCCGGGGCCATGCAGTGCGGCCTTACAACCAATAGGGAACCCACACGCTTCCCCTGTAGACTTTCTTGGGTACAAACACACCGATCACACTTTCTCCAAATGGTTTCACATTCTGATCAGAGACAGCGCAACTGACAGGCCGCCTGCCTGCCTTGCCCCGCATTCACATGGTGTTTTCTATGCCCCAAAGGGGTCTGTAAACACCTGCACAACCGCACATTGCACGCAGGAGACTCCCCACACAGGGGTCGTTATCTGAGGTGATCATCCCTCAGAGCTTAATATACACTCTTGAGAGCATGCGAAGCATGGTTACGCACTAGTATAATCTCATTTAATCTTTTTAAAGGGACCCTAACCCAGATGCTTCTGACAATCTAAAGCAATTATTTGCCAAATCTGCTCAGTGTATATAAGGGCAAGTGGTGTCCACAGAACATATAACCCAGTACCTTCCTAGCCCTATCATATATTATCTGGCTTACCCCAGCCCAGTTGCCCTTGGTATGCAGGAATTGCAAGATTCCTATATGGAAGAGTAGTCTGTGACCTACCTCCCAAATGATGATCACTTCTTTGATGTAATGAATGTCTTTATACATAAGGAAGTCTCTGAGGCTATGGCACCTTTCAAACTTTCAAACATAAACTCCTTAGCATGGCAGAGAGGTGCCTTCATCCCCACACCCCGAGTGAAGAACCTCAAGGGTCATCTACCCTTGTGCCTACGGCCCAGTGAGAGATGCCTCAAAAGTTAAAGAACCGTGACCATGACGAGAAATTCTATCTTGGATACCTTTGATAGACTGAAACATGCTTTCCTGGGTCAAAACATTCCCCCGATCCTGTTCGAACCCCACAAGCAGTACTCCCCGACAAGAACTTTCCAAATCTGGCAGCGTCAAGTACTACCCGATGGGGTTGACTTCCCCACTGGCTCGTATGGGGAGGTTATAACAGACAGACCCTGGCATCCCTCATCAATCTTTCAGCCACTTGACTGCAGTAGGAGCACATAGCACTTAGATTCCAACATGCTCAATCCAGAGGACTTACTACACCTACGATCGTCAGGCTTGGCTAACAGCAGAGAAGGTAGCCACATACATGGCGGGGAGACTGCAAATCCCCAGATTAAAAAACAAAAAGTCCATAAGCACCTCAAGGTGGAGTCCCAGTCCATCCCTGGAGGGCAAGGTAGGCCTGACTCCAGAAAGAGACCCCCTGATTGGTGACATTCCTCATCCGATATATCTAGGGCCCCAAAAAAGGCATCAACTACTGTTGTGTAGCCATTTTAGTTACAGCTTCATACACATTATTTTAGCAAACTAGGCCTGCCGCTATGCACTTTAACCTAGATATATTTTATTCAGCTTCGTCTATTATTTTAGCAATGGCCACATTTACGGTCTTTTTTTATTTTTTCTATCTAACTGTTCTTTGCCTGGGCCAGCACTGCATTCTTAAACAAGACATTTCTTTCACTCTGTGCTTTTCTCAAGGCAGCAGTAAGATAGGTTGCCGGCAAACATGGTAACGCTTTATCTCTAGTGCTCATAGAAACATACACACTCTTACCTAGGGATCCTTTCTTGGAACATCAGCTGTTTTATTATAAAAACACTAATTTGACCAATGTAAGTTAGAGGAAGATTCCAGCCAGATGACCATGACTGTATGCTGATTGCCGAGTGCTTCGCTACAGCTGCTTATGTAGACTTCTAGTGTCTTGCTCAGGTTTGAGGGAGGACGTCTCCCCAGGGGAACCCGAAGGGCAGAACTAGAGCTTAACATGCTGTGCTCTAACATAGCCTAGGTAGGAACCATTTTAACGACTCTAGTGACAATATGGTAGTGTTATTTTTATGCTTTACTCTCCTTGTCACAATTTTAATCCTGACATGCTTCATCGTCCTATTTAGTGCAGTACATGCTTTATTTTCTAAAATGCAGTTGCTTCAATAAAATCTTATTGAATTCTATTCTGCCTCTGATTGTCCTTGTATATGTGAGACTAATGTAACTGAGAGAAACAGATGCGATATGAGTGACCACGATTTTCCCTGAGGAATCAATTGTCATGCGCTCAGCTGCCTAATCATCCCTGCTCTAAGGTGGAGAGGAGACCGCTAGTTAGCCGGAGCAAAACCCGGATTAGGCCGACAGGTGTCACCTGTAGTGGGTTCAGACTCAGTCCCCCACATTGCAAGTGATTCTGCCACCCAAATCCAGTAGTCTCATTAAGATAATGAGAGCCTACGTGATACTATTGTTGGCGATCCTGTCTGGACAAACTCCTTGATGTAGCCGGACCCCTCACCAAAATATTGTACATGGCTGAAGACGCCAAAACCTTAGGGTCCCTCATCTCCCCTGACATCCTTTCGGGTTTGGCGGAGAGGGCGATCATATTCCTAGACTACACCAATTGTGTCCTATCTACTGAGTGATGGAGATCTTTGCTCATAAAAATGGCCCAAAATAGGGAGATCTGGCAGCTCCGAAGCTGTCTCTGTGGCCGAAAGTGGACTCTTTAGAGATGTGTTGATTAAGGAATTGAGCAAATTTGTGGCCACTGTCAACTCGTTCGACGAAGCCCAGTCATCCATCAAAAAGATATTCAATCCCCGGGTTTTCAGCGGGGCTGGCCGTTGAAGGGGGTGCTCGGTTGACCACTTTCAACCTCAGGCCTCATCCAGTGGCCGAGCCTCTAAACTCGACCAGTGGCAGGACCAGACCAGGTTCGGGGATTCTACCCCACTAGAGGATACTCCCGGCACAGGCTCCTGAGGAGACAATTTCCAAGGCTCCTCTCATGATGAGTGTATCCCTTTTTCCCTTGTAAGATTTGGGGGCATTTGCCCACAAGTGGAGATCCATATCATCCGATGCCTGGATTCTACAGGTTATCCAGTGGTTCAGAATAGAATTCTGTGGCTCCCCTGTACAACCACATCCCCCGTCCGATATGGTTCTCTGACGAAGAGACCTCTCTGGTCCAT
Organism: Pleurodeles waltl; assembly: GCF_031143425.1. Classification (NCBI taxonomy): domain Eukaryota; kingdom Metazoa; phylum Chordata; class Amphibia; order Caudata; family Salamandridae; genus Pleurodeles; species Pleurodeles waltl. The sequence continues at coordinate 162,494,786 of NC_090449.1, forward strand.
TCAGGGGTCCAAAGCCTCCTCTCCAAAGCAGCCATAGCCCCCACACCCTTATGGTTTTATCAGCAACTTGTTCATGGTGGACCAACGGGACGGGGTCAATGATCTGTCATAGGTATCAGGGAGCTCAACGAGTTGCTGGTCTTCTGCCACTTCCAAATGGAGGGCATTCATCTCCTCTGTGATCTCCTCCTTCCCAAAGATTGGCTGCTATGCCTAAATCTCAAAGATGTGTATCTCACACTTCTAATCTTTCCACCACATCAACACTTCCTGCATTTTCATTGGCGCCAACACATAATTTAAGTTTACAATGCTTCCCTTTGGTCTGTCCTCCGCCCCTTGGTGCCTCACCAAGGTTTTCAAGCCCATTGTAGAACACCTCAGGGCACGGGGAATACACCTCATTGCATTGTCTACCTGGAGGATATCCTGATCGGCCAGTATTCGCAGACCCTGACGACCCACCTTCAGTTGGCGGTCTCCTTTCTTCAATCTTTGTGCTTTCTCATTAATGAGAAGATGTCATTCTTATCCCCAACTCAATCCCCAGTCTTTTTGTGCTTCGTAGTGGACTCCGTCTGAGACACTCTGGGTCTCCCACTCTGGAAGATAGCCAGGTTCAGACAAAAACTGAGATGCACATTGTCCAGCCTCTCTACTTCTCTAAGGCAGATCATGAGAGTGGTAGGTCTCATCTCATCCATACAGGCTATCTTTCCTGGCCCACTTCATTATCAAGCCCTTCAACCGCTAAAAATCTGTCACCTCTGAAAGGGCCTCGCATACTCTCTGGTGCTGAAACTACTGCAGGGCATCAGATTATCGTTACCTTCCAAACCAAGGTACTCTGTCCTATGGGACGTAAATGTAGTGCACAGGCTGTTTCATGACCGTGACAATGCCATGGCAAAAAACACAATTATCTGTCTCGAAAACAACTGTCAGCCAAATGGGCATCTCTCTTCTGCCCAATCTTTTGTAGAAGGGTATCAGCTGTCAGGCTTTAGACATCACCGGGAGAGTGTTTACTCCGGAAGGTGTTACGTTCATCAGACAAACAGAGACCAGCTCCCACATGGTCACATAGCCGGTCTGTCTGTATTCCCCTAAACTGTGTGCAATACGATGTATTAAGGATTTTTGAGGCTATGACAGAATATCTTAGCCCCCCCTACAGGTGAACGTCAACTCCTTATCGCTCTTAGGAAATCACTCAAAGGTGTGTCTTTTCTCACCGTTGCCAGATGGGTACGGTGGTTAATGCAAGGAACTGATATCGACACATAGATGTTTAATGCACATCCTACCAGAGGAGCAATGGCTTCAAAAGCAATCTCCTTGGGGGCACATTTAGAAGACATGAACGCTGCAGTCTAGTCCTTAGACTCGATGTTTAAGCGTTTCTATTTCAAACCACTCCCTAGTGTGCTAGCTTTGGTGGTGGACAAGCTTTGAACTAGCAAAATCCTCGTCTTAGGTCCTGACATACAATGTAAAATTTCCTAGCTTTCATAACAAAGTTTCAATTCTAGTAAGGACACGGAGGCGGGGATTATCCTCTCCAGGTCGAGGCTCAACTGTCCCACCTGGCATAGTTAATGCATTTTTGATACACGCACAGACAGTCGTGTTTTAAGTAACTAACATACCTTCTTTATTGAGAAGTTCTTGTACACCACTGAAAATGTCGGTATATGGTACATTATTTATGGTTGATCGTTGTCTATTATTGGATGAAAATGTTTCTCTAAGCGTTAGGGACGTTGACTCGTCTGTTGCTTCACACGGAACAACTTGAGCAAACAGGAATAGATTACAAATGCTCGGCAGGAAGTTGCACGAAGAAAGAAGAATGACTATCAACAGAGGTCTTTGAAGGGATATCCATGTCCTATTTGGTTGGGCTGTTATTCACTATTCCCTAGGGTTCATGGGATTTGTCATATAACGCAACACATTTAATACAAACAGAACAAGAAATAGCCGCGCTGAAGCTCCTGAAATACCTAAAAGTACATTAACAAAGAAACCTGTCGGATTCATTACTGATTTTTCCAACGGGTAACATCACATACGGAAAATTTTAAGAAAACATTGGCCCCTACTTACAAATAACCCACATTTAAACCATATCCTCAATTGTGTTTCTCCAGAGCACCCAATCTGTCACAAATTATGCAGTTCACTCTTTCTGATGAAGAATTAAAGTAGCCACCTTCTTGGATAAAAATATGGGCTTTTACACTTGTTACTATTGTTCCTTCTGTAAATTAGGGAAAACAAGACCAAAATCATCAACGTCAATAACCAATGGCATGCAATTAGCAACTGGTTAAATTGTGAAAGCTCCTTTGTTTTCTGTGTGATAATCTGCCGACTCAACTACAGTGTTTTTTTTCTCAAGGGCGGAGATGCAACGCCCCCGCCAGCTGTGAGCTGTGCAGGCAAAAATAAAATGGCAAAGGAGAGATTTGCTGGTTTATATTTACCTGCGCAGTGCACACCAGCCGAAAGACATGCTGGAAGTGTCCTCAGCTGCAGGCTGCAGAGGACTGGAACAGTACCTCGACTGTATGCTCCAGAGTTCGCATGTCACTTTGGCCAGCTGTTTTGCGCCAGCCAAAGTGACTTGCACTTTGAAGTTCTCCACGCAGCTGTTTTAAGACAGCTAGGTGGAGACCCAGCAGAGGCCTCTAGGATCCTGAAGGAGCATCCAGCCAGGCTGCTCCTTCCAATCTAGGTGCTGCTGTCATGCTGGTTATCAGCATGGGAGCAGCTTCTGGATTGGTTAGGGGAGCTCTTCCTCTATCGGAGAGCAGAAGAGCATGGAGGAGGATGCGCAGTCTGTGGGTAAGTGCAGTTTTTTTATTTTAAATGTGTAATGCATGTGTGTGTGTAATGCATGTAACATTTACTTTAACATTAGTGTTATGGTGTTATTTGTGCATTTGGAGGGAGGGGTGGTTTACTTTGGCCTTCTGAAGGGAAGTTTTTTTTTTTGTGTGTGTGAAGTGGTGGTGCACTTCACTCAGCCTACCACTTTCAAATGGTACAGGCTGCCGCTGCATTCAACAAAGCATACATAGGAAGCAAGATTTGACCACTTAAACAAATAATTCAAGGACATTATACAAATATTGAAAAACCCAGCACAAAATTACTTTTCGTTAAACATTGAGATAAATCACTAACATCATTGAACATTCTTCTTATGGAATTGAGACAAATGAAAAGTTCCTGAGGCGGCAATCAAAAACTTACACTCCACAAATGTGTGCGTGTACTGATCCTGAGATTTAATACAGTCAAAATGCCTTGAACAAGGATACGAAACTACATACTTAGTTATTAACAGACCTTGAAGTGTTATACAAAATCTCGTACTATTCTAATGTCAGTAAGCTGTATAATAGAATGTTATTATCCAATGGGGTACAAGGTTGTACATCTGAACTGACGAATTTCTGAACATTGCAGATATTTGTCGATATTAATATCACCTAAGGTTCTTACTACTGTACAAAGTTGTAATAGACTGATTTCAGTGTACACTTATCCCTGCAAGATTTTTGAAACTTATACATAGAAATCATTTAGATGTATGCCTTGGTGCAACTAAATTGATTTCTACCGCATTGACACTTGTATTCTTAGTCACCTACTGATGTAGTCTACAAGGACTATTCAAATATGGCACACTTTTGTGTTTTTGGGCCGAAACTAAACACATTAGCTGTGACTTGAGTAGGCCGTTATATAGTTATCTTTCTAATGAAACCAAGATTAATCCACACTCATGATTCCGGTTAAAAATGTTTTGAATATGGTACAGGTAAGGACTATTTGAGATAAGGTAATACACAATGAATTGAAATATTTTTTGAGTAGACCAAGATGGTGTCCGAAATCGTAGGATAGGAACTGTAATTGATGTAGGACTAATTGTCTCCCTGATATTTAAAATGGCGTCCAGCTTTTAACACTGTTAGTACTTTGCATTTTAGACTGCAGCGACCCACACGTGAATTAGACAAGGGCCTCCTTATTGTTACCGTTTTTCAGCCTGGAACCTATCTCAGAGTGCCATTTGTTAAAAATTTTATAGCAGTGCCAAGACAACCCTCTATGGACACATGTTTACATGTCCCCTGCTAGTCGACATAAGAAGGCACATGAACCATTTCAGTTTGACTGTGTTTTCTAGAACTCTTTAACTCTGCTAAGTGCAAGAAGCATTCTGAGATTATTTGGTATGCTTGAATTTTTTTAATTTTTTATTTTTGGTTTGAATCCGCATAGTTCTGTTAACAATGTTTGTACTCCGTTATATTTAACTTCTGCCACTTTGAGCCTAGATATATGTATGTTCTAAGTATACCTCAGCCTTACAGGATACCTATTTGTAGGATGAAATATTAAGAGGGATCAGCGGCTTATCATAAAGTTTATGAACACAGAAATGGCTTCTTTGCCAAAGGGGTGCCTACAGTGAACAATTTCTGTCCCTGGTGATTTTCTAGTGGAGAAAAGTTTTAAAATCTCAGCCTTAAATGTATGTCTTATATCTGTTCTCAATCTGAAACCATATGTTTGGTTGTGGCAACCAACTTTCTCACTTTTTCACACTTTCAATTCAATCTTAAAAGTAAAATAATGGTTCATGCAAAAATGCAGGATGTTGCTTTTCACTAAATGGTGTCCAACATTATCAATATTATATATTTAGTTTAGTTTTATGTTTTTATTTCATTTACCGCTTAAAAAAAGCCTGTGGCGTGCGTGCCACTATAGGGCAAAATGTGTAGGCATAATTTGAGATTTCTCCTCCACGAATATTTAAGGAAAATAAACTAGCCTATTGTGTTAATCCTGATGGAATGAATTTATTTCTGATTACGCTATAAAATGGACCACCCAAAAGGTGTATCTAATCTCTGGAGAATACACGTATTCTGATTTACATTTTGATTTAACAAGAATGTAGGTTTCGTTGAGTAACTTTCGAGCAGAAGTGGTGACATGGCCTGTGCTCAAGATGTTACATCTGTGAGGCAGCTTGAAAGGTTTTGGAAGAGTATCAGTTATTGCTAATTTGCACAACACACTTAGGGGGTTATTACAACTTTGGAGGAGGTGTTAATCCGTCCCAAATGTGACGGATATACCACCAGCCATATTACGAGTTCCATAGGATATAATGGACTCGTAATACGGCTGGTGGTATATCCGTCACTTTACCGTCACTTTTGGGACGGATTAACACCTCCTCCAAAGTTGTAATAACCCCCTTAGAACGCAGCATCTTGAAGAGTGAGTGGTCTCCTTTTGGAGGGAGTAAGGTAGTGGCCACTTTCCTTTTCGTTGTTGGTAGAAACGTGTTAATAGTAGGTTCATAATGTATAACACTGGTCAAAAAAACATACCGGCTGCTGCATTGGATTGTTGGCTTCTCTTTTGAAATAATGTAAAAAAAAAAAGCTTCAGTCACAGTCCAGATTTCCTTCACATCAGTCATTAATTTGCTATTGTGTCAGTTATTACAAAGACAATATATATTCATAAAATGTAATTTGCAAAAAGAATGAAACATTCGGTTGATTATCAAAGAGTTTTATTTTATGAATATATTTGAAAGCAGAGGAGTTTTCCGATTTAACTTAGTGATCCATCCATAGGAACAGAAAATACAGTGTATGTGTAAATCAAGATTACACCGAAATAGACACGTGGACTAGAGGATTACAAATAGAAAACTCTCAGTGGAGTTAGTTACAATAAAAATATATTACGAGTGTGTCTGCTGGGAAGGTTTCGACGTTTACTGGATATTGCACAACATTGTTATGTGATCTAATCATGCTGGTAGCTTGTTGAGGCGTGTTTCAAACTAGCATTCTTCTTCGGGTTAAGGGTTGTTGACAGCTGATAATGTTCACTGAGCTTGTAGGCAGATTTAAAACGGAAGGATGTAGAGCGGGCTCCGTCTGATATAGAACTTGACGTTTAATTGATCTCATTTTAAAGAATATTTTCCTTTTGACTACCTGGGTAAAGATTCCTAATCCAGGATGCTACCAGTTTAATAAACATATTTTGGTGGCTGAAATGCGAAGCTTTTTTTGCTGCAGTGCAGAATGAATTTAAAAGCGTCCTTTTAAACAATACTCCAGGCAGTAGATAGCCATTCCAGTAGTCCTGGTGTCTGGAATGTTTGTCTGGTTGTGCAGAGGAATTGAACAACGTTTTCTTTTCGCCTAGAGCTACAATATAATGTCCAATTTTAGGGTACCCACAGGTATAAACGTTGTGAACCACGAAGAGGGTTTTGGCTCCAGTGCAGAAACCATTCCTGTCATTCTTCCACATACTACTGGGAGACGAATGTACTTTTCGTATGTTACCCTCGCAAATGGTAACCTTCATGGAATTCCCTTCTTACGGCCATAGATGTTATGTTATGATGCATTCCTACCTTTCTCAAGAACTATTTGCAAAACTAATGAGCAATGCCATATTTCTGCTGTAACATCCCAATAGAGACTGTTATTTCCTGAATGTTAACCACCAGCTTGCATTCCAAGATGCTCCTTATTTGACATTAACGAGTGCAAACAAAATGATTGGTAGAAGAATTGAATTAATCACAACCACTGGTAATTAATTACTCGTGGCCACATGTCCATCGTTTTTTTTACAGCCATCATGCCACATGTACCTGCGTGAGTCCTTCATACAATAGAAACATCACCTCCTTCTGTTTGCATTTTCAGAACTGACTGGAATATCCTCTGCTCTGTAAATCACAAGGAATTTGAGGTGGTAAATTGCTGTAGGACGCTTGCCCGAGAGTCTTGAAAAAACTGATAGTCCTCTTAAGTGTCAAAAGATAGGCAAAATTATTTTTTCTTATATCCAAGCTGTTCGTAGTTGTATTACAACTGAAAGTGATTACCTAACGATGTGCAAATTGTGACTCCATATTCATTCACCGATTAATCTGGTAATTGCCAGCATTAAATATTTTAAAGACTTTCAAATAAACCTAGATATTTTAACTCTAAAATGCTTATTCTAAACGCTGTCAACAAAAGCTGTATATAGGAATATGCCATGATTTATACAGTTTCTGTCCAAATAAATGTTTAGGACCATTTTAAATGTATGTCTGTTACCTTTTTTAACCTTTTACTTGCTTGATATTTACCATCGGGTGATCATTTCTTGAGCTTTGCACATAGCCTTTCGTACTGTAAAACCGTCTAAAAACTTTAAAGATTTCTGGATTGATTATTCGTCTTTTCATTGTACGATGGCGATTGTAATGTTTCCAACCAACTGTGGTCTGTTAGATGCGGATTCATCGAATTCTTTGAATCCAACACACCCTTTCGACATTCCCACACGAATTTCCAAACCCTCCTGACCACAATCCTCTAGTTTTGAAAAGCAGAATTAAATGTACTAACCAGACCCCTTCTTCTAACAATAATAATTTAGAATTCAAACAAAAATAATACCTGACCAAACACATTTAAAAGAGCACCATGGCTGCTACTTTATGGTGCTCTATGTGCTAATTGCAAAGTGTGTTATCTCCAAATTGGAAAGATTAAAAGTAGAATATGCCCTGCTGGGACTCAAACCTGTGACATTAAAGCTACACAAAAACGTATCTGCTTGTGCACAGTTCCACTGTGTTATCCTGCTGCCTATCATTGGTCTTTAGAATGTATTTTCCGTGAAATGGTTTGACACTGCATGCACATGCGTGTCACTGTGTATAACCCACATAGTAAGCTTGAAAACGAAGCGACATTGGTGTTTAAGCTTTTTCTCCTGCTGCTTTTTTCCACCTTTTTCATTTTTATATAGCACAAACGCAACCCAAAGCTATTGGAGCACTTTGCATTAGCATCAGTTACATTACACAAGGACACATTCATATTGTTTATAGGCACTGTAGGCATTGTTTGCTTACTCTTGCAGGCAGTGGTTGATAGTCTCCTGTTCCTGTTGAAAGGTTAGCTGTTGTGCTTGTCGAGTAAAGCAATTGACTCAATTTGTCCCACAAACCTGTTGAGAAATCTGTTAGCCTCTGCTTTAGAGATAGGGTCTCACAGGTTAGTTGATATCTGTGAACTTGCTTGTGTCTGTTCTGGGTTCTGTCACTTGACCAAATGGACCATCATTGCACAAGACTAAGGGGGTCATTATGAGTTTGGCGATTCCCCCCACTTCACCACCATTACGGAGAAGCCCCCGCCAGCCCTATTATGATTTTCCCGCTGGGCCGGCGGGTGGAAACAGTGTTTCCGCCCGCTGGCCCAGTGGGAAACGGAGCCTTTACATTGACGGGAGCCGACGCCAATGTGGTGGTGTGGTGGGTGCAGCAGCACCCGTCGCGCATTACACTGCCTGTAATTCGGGCAGTGAAATGCACAATGGGGCTGTGCATGGGGGGCCCTGCACTGCCCATGTCAAGTGCATGTGCAGTGCAGGGGCCCCCAGGAGGGCCCGAGTCACCCATTCCGCCATCCTTTCCCTGGCAGTGTAAACCTCCAAGAAAATTCTGTCGGGATGGGACTCATAATCCCCAGGGCAGCGCTGCTTGCAGCGTTGCCCTGTCGGATTTGAAACGTCGAGAACGCCAGGTGGCGGCAGCCTGGCGATAGGGACGTTTCCACCCTGGTGTATCCACCAGGGTCATGATATGATGGGTGGACCGCCGCTACCGCAGTGGTCCGCCCGCCATCCAGAAGTCTGGCGGTCCATGGACTGCCAGACTCATAATGATGGCCTTAATACTGGATAGAGGAAAGTAAATGATGAATGATTGCACCTTGATGAAAAACTTTTGAAAATAAGTAATATTTTAAAGGTTCCATAATGAACATATAATAACTTTTGCAAAGCCATTAGGCCACGCCTTCTTAATGAGTGCTAGGCTATCTGCTTTGCCAGTGCTTGTTGGTAAAGTATTGTTTAAAAACCTAAAAGTAAAAATAATTGGAAAGATTCTGGAACCCTACAGTGATCAGTTTCTAGATCACCTCATCTTTTTGTTTCTTTCATGCGCCTTCCAATCATCTAGTTAGAACACAGAATTATGATCCCTTATAAAGTTAGCTTGTTCCTCTGTAACGTCAAGAAATATTATCCAGTGTCTAGTTAAAAAAAAAAAAAAAAAAAGACATAGGAACTAAGCTATCAAGGCTCTTTCATTCTGGTTTCAAAGTGCAACATTTTTTCAACAACAGATTGTGGACCACATGTGATTAATGGCCATGAAATTGTACCTTGAAATGAAATTATGCTGCTATGATGAGAAAAGTAAGGCCTGTAGATCTATAGAGTATGAAGTATTAGACATATAGATGTCTCTACTACAAAAAAGTCATTTTATTTTTACGAGACAAGCACACTGCTCCCTCTAAAGCTGCGATAGTAAATAAAAGATGTCTCTTTGCTAATGTTTGTAGGCTTCTTTTTAATTATTTTAACAGGATGTAGGTTTATGTTTAAATTATTTTTTTAAAGGAAGAAACTATTTGGGAACATTGTTTTCTTTCATTTTTGGTCTCATTTTCAGGACACATTTAATTTGTTTGCCATTGCTAACTTGAGTAAATGGACTTTGGAATCCATAAAAAAAAACGTGGCTTTGTTGTGGCCGACAATTGTGCATAAACATGTTTGACAAAATTCACCAACCCTGGATTGTGTTCCATTACTGGTTTTATTCTGCATGCCCAAACGTACAAAAATAAAGTAGGGCAATGGGTCAACTTACAATTATGTTGGCACACCACACAAAAGTAATCACTGGTGTAAATCGCATTCAGTTCCCTTACACAAACTGAAACACAGGTGGAACGCAGTTTGGAAAATAAATATTGCATAACATCACTTGTGTGTTACTACCATTAAGATACATTAATAAAAGCAATGTATTTTCATTATTGTGGTTCATCGTTTTGTGAGGACACCAAGAGTTAAGTCACAGATCATCTTTATTCGGCTTGGAATAAAGCCATAAAGTACAGACAGCTATTGAAAGAGCGGAAATACAGTACAGGCAAACAATAAAATCTGCTGGTTTAACATAAAAGTACTCCTAATTACAATTATATAATGACATCTAGGTTAATATGCGAAAACCCTATAGTGCAAACAGCTGTTAAAATACAGTGCCACAATATAAACAGATAATAAAATCATCTAGTTTGACATAGGGTTAGCCCGAAGTATACACATGCAGAGCCTGAGCCATATTTTGAGGTACTCTTTGTTGAAATAGTTTGACGAAATTTTAGCTCATATGCATAAACCCTAACGTGCAGCCCGCATTTAAGTTGTACAGTCCGGTCAGATAGACGAAATTTATTATCTTAACATAGTTACTCCACTGTGAACCACATACAGATCTTAATTCATGGTTGGCCATGCTTGTTCCTTGTGAACAGTGAATACCTAATAATAATTTATTAATTAATACATGCCATGTGCGCAAGGAGGCTGATTGGTGTAGGAAGACTAGGGTTATTGTTATGTTGTCAACAATGTGTCTCACATTTTCTCGACTCAGAGTTGTAAATTCCTAACTGGATTTTTTGCCACAAGTTGAAAATGAAAAGAAAAGCAGTTGACATAAGCAAGACAATTCAAAGTCTGACAGGCATAATGAGTGTGAGCGCGAGTTATTGGCTCCCAAAATGAATGTCTAGAAAGTATCTCGGCTGGGATGAAAGGCAAACTGAAAACGGAGGAGGGACCATCACATGCTGTAACAGGAGGAAGCCTGACGTGGTGTGATGGCCAAGAAAAATGTTCACTTACTGAAATCGCCTGTGAGGGAACTCAGCACACAAAGGAGGGACATTTCACAAAATGCACCAATAAAAATGAAGCACTTAAAACGAGCACAACAAAGAATGAATAGCAGTAGTGGGTGTGGTTAAAAGTCCACAGAGAGATTACAACAGGCCAGAGTGCTTGTGCGCTCGACCCTAAAAACCAGAAAGCATTTCCGATGAGACATGTATAATATGCAAAAAAAACATACAGTGCCTGTGCTTTGTCGTGCGACTTTGTCACATGGGCAAGTGGAAACGTTTGGAAACCAAGATTTCTGCGTTAAAATACCACTATGAAATGAATAGTATTAAAATGCAAAGGAGTTGGAAAAAATCTATACTTAGTATTAAAAATTAACAATAAATAAATTTCGGAGCCTACTGGCAAATTAATAAGCCTTTTATTACTACATAATTTCCTATTCTGGAACTCCCTCGCATGACATTTTGAGTCTGGTTAAGAAGCAAATTTCCAACCAAACTTACAGAACTGGCTGACTTCTGGATTTGTGTTAAAAAAAAAAAAAAAACTCTGGAATCCCCAGGTTCTTACAAAATTATTTAAAATCGGCTCACCATGGGATGGTGGATGCATTTTAGAATGATACACAGTCACGCAAAATTTCTCTTGAAAAGCTAGCTTCTGAGGTACCCTTTAGCTTCAGCCACTAAAGCGAAGGACTATGTTTGAGTGTGTCTTCCAGATAAGCGAACCCTACCTCTGAGAGACACACAAAGGTAAAAGAGGATTGAGGAAATGCCAAACTATCTACATAATTTTTTTCTCTGTGGTTTGTTGCTGACCGACTCTGGTGTAACCACAGAACCATTACACCACACCTGCCATTATATATAGAGGTAATCTCCCTCATGGGTCTATCTATGGCCCAGTTTTTTGAAAAGCTAAAATACTCAATGGTTGATTTGAGTAAGTGATCCCAATAATTTCTAGCAGGAAAGTGGATTCCCAAATATATAAATGAGTTGCACTTTGACCGTCTCGCTCCTCCAACTTGGAACTTCTCTTTTTTAGTGTTTCTAGGCCACGTTTCATAATAAGGGATTTGGTTCGGTTGGTTTTCAGGCTCAGATCATTCATAAGATTGCTGAACGCATCGAACAATGTTTGAAGTCCATTTGCTTTTCTAGTTATTAGAACAACCTTGTCCATAGACTACACTCGATCCCATCAAGCCTGAATCCTTACCATGATGCCAAAGGATTTGTATATTATTTAAAATAACATTCCGGTCACATGTCTATCACCCGAACAATATTACTTTTTCTCAATTTTATCAAAAACAGGTGTAATTTTAGGTTTTTTAACATAGGTTGTGAGCTGGTAAAAGCCAGAGTACAGGTTTTAACATACGTTTACATTTGTCATGACCTGAATTTCTCAAGCCTAGAGAACTCTAGAGGCACAACATTTATAAAAGGCATTTGTCCAAAAATCTTGAAAAAATGATGCTTTTTGATAAAGGTGTGTGTGGTCCCAGTTCATCACTGGGAAATCATAGGAGCATCATGTCTTTGGTTTCCATACCGAAAAAGGCACTGTTGGGGAATAATGACAGTGGAGCCATGTCTCTCGAAAAGCTAACTTCTGAGGTACCCTATAGCTTTAGCCACAAAAGTGAAGGGCTACGTTTGATTGTGTCTTCCAGATAAGCTAACCTGAGACACACAAAGGTGAAAGTGGATTCAGGAACTGCCAACAGTCTACAGAATCTTTTTCCTCTGTGCGTTGTAGCTGACCCTCTCAAGTGTAACCCTAGAACCATTACAACACACCTGCCATGGGCAAGTTTTTTTGCAAAGCTAAAACACTCAGTCGATGTTTGATCTGAGTAAGTGATCCCAGTTCATGTACCAGGAAACGTGATGCCCAAATATATAAATAGGTTGCACTTTGACCGACTCGTCCCTCCAAGTGGGAACTTCTTTGTTTTAGTGTTTCTAGGCCAAGTTTCATAATGAGTGATTTGGTTCAGTTGTTTTTTTGGCTCAGATTATTCATTAAGTTTCTGAAAGTATCTAGCAATGTTTGAAGTCAATTTGCGGTTCTAGTTAATAGAGCAACCTTATCCATAGACTACGCTCAAGTCAAGCAAGCCCGAATCCTTCCCATAATGCCAAAGGATTTGCAGTATATTATTCAAAATACTATTCTGGTCACACGTCTAACACCAGAACAGTATTACTTTTCCTCACGTTTATCAAATAAAAGTGTAATTTTTAAGTGTTTAACATAGGTTGTGAGCTGGTAAAAGCCAGAGTAGTGTTCAACATAAATTTACATTTGTTATGCCCTGAATTTCTAAAGCCTAGAGAACTCTAGTAGCACAACATATACAAAAAGTATATGTCCAACAATCTTGAAAAACAAATAAGTTGCATGGTCCCAGTTAATCACTAGGAAATGTCAGTCTTCATGGAAGCAGATGAGCAACATGTCTTTGGTTTCCATACCCAAAAAGGCACTGATGAGGAATAATTACAGTGGAGCCATATTGACTGATGAATAAATCATATGGTACATCAGGCAGCGAGATACACCACCAAAAATGTTGCATTTTTATTGGAACCTGACTGATCGATTTTTACGTAGGAGCTTTATGCATAGTAACTCAGATGAGCCTCCTTAAACTTTTCACCCATCCCACAAATGCCTGCACTGGGAGACATGGTGCTGGAGAAGTCCATGTGGAATCATTCACTTTCCTATTCAGAATGCTCAATATGTATATGAAAATGTTTCTTATCTTAATTGCTACAAGGTCTCGGAAAAAATCTTAGGAAAAATGAGTCCCCAAAAATACTCCTATCCCTTCATTTACGTTGCATATTAAAATAGTTGTTAGTCTGCAAAAATTGAGTAGTCCATTACAGTTTTCACTGTGTTTTAAAATAGGAGCCGTGTTTTTCTGTATTATTTACAATATTCATTATTTTTAAGGGTTCGGACTAATTAACCTTTAATTCAAACTAATTAACCTTTAATTCAAGTTGTATGTAATACAGAGTGAACAGGGTTCTCGTTTTCCCATATTTAACAAACAATAAATATTATTTTGGAATGAGTGCATATTATTGCAGGTAGATGTAAGTACTGACAATAGGATGTGGTAACAACTAAACAAGATCAAGCATTGTCATAGCTAATAGTCTCTCCTTTTGTACCTTATAAGTATTTACTAACAGCGGTTGACCAGGGGGGTTGCATTAGGAAACAATACGTATTTGACTGTAAACAAGCTGGCTGCTAGGTGGTTCCATATTGAAATACATTTCCCACAAATTAGTCAGATATACAAATGAGTAGAAAACAAACTGATACACATTAATTAAAGGGAATCAGAGTTTAAAAATATACTAGATTTAATCTGAAAATACTGGAGTAATAAGCAGACTGGGACAGTTTCAGTCCAGACCTTCTTCAAATAGTTTAGTTTTTGAGGGCGAGTGTTAGTTATGGAGCACAATTAAACATGAAGTTGCCTAAAATATGAGTTTCTGTTGCCTTCATTTTAGATGTGAAATGAAGTTGAGTTTCTGGTCTATCTGTGGGATCTTGTAAAGGTCGGAATGTTCTGGGGGCGGGGCTAAATTCTGCTGAAGGGAGGAATGTTCTCGAGGTTTGAGAGGGTGTTCAGTGGTGGCGGTGATTTTCTGGAGGCAGAATAGGACTGGAATCTTCTATGGGCTGCGGGAGGGATGCTCTGGTCGAGGAACAAATGCACTGGAGGTTGGAGGATGATAGGAATGCTCCAGTGTCTGACACTCTAATAACATGTCTGGACAGGCCTTCCCCTTTCTTGATGGCTACTCCTGCATTTCTGACTCCGTCCCTCCTTCAGTCCTTCGGCATCTGTATGAATGTGACGTGGAGGTGGAAACGAAAGAAGAATGTCCAATGTTAGAGTACATTTAGAAAAGGGGAATTGGTGCTGCTCCATTGGTGGTGGTAGAGGGATGAGATAACACTGAGACATGCGATCCTGCTTGGGGGCACGGGGGGCGGACAGAAAAGAGGAACACTGGTGGCACAGAGGTAAACCTGGAGGGTGACATATAGGGATGGGGTGTGGGGACTGCAGAGGGAGAGACACTGCGGGCAAAGGAGTAAACCGCATGAGGTGGGAATAGATGCCAGATGTAAACAGTTGCCATTGAGAACAGAGGAAAAAAGTAGGGCTCAGGGGGAATACAGGTGAAGGATCGCACTTTCTTTAGGGCAACTCTGAGAGCCTGGCAAGGTCAGGAGGCCGAGGGTCAACCTTTTCAGCGGTAAGAATCACAAGGGATGGATTGGACAGATAGATTGGATGAGGGCACAGGACACATGAGTCCGAGGGATCTGCTCCTGTCCATCGATGCTTATAGCAGAGGACTAACGCAGCCGTACAGAGCAACACTGACGGTACTACACCAAAGGTGCACAGCCTACCGGAGCAGCTGCCATGCTCAAAGATGAAGCGCGGCATCCGTGAAGCGGGTGCCACACTGAGGAGCAACACAACAGGAGGGAACCTTTTGAAGCGTCTGGAATGATGGTTAACGATGAAGTGCGGTGGGCGTGAAGCAGTTGCCGTTCTGGGGCTTATAGCCAAGGAGGAACATGGCTGCAGGGAACAACGCTGAAGGTACTTCCCCCCCAAAGGCGGGCGGCCCCCCGAAGTGCCCGCCTTGCTTAAAGATGAAGCTAGATAGTTGTGAAGTGGGCACCATGCTGATCAAGGCAAACACAAACGCTTGGGTCAAGTACTGTTTTAGAATTTCACAAAGTCCCTAGGCCATTAACTAAAATGGGACAAGTGGACAGGTACAAGTAATGGGGCCTGCCCCATGGGAGGGATCAAATGATGGAAAGGATTGACGTACCGGAACAAATAACCATTTGGAAGCAAAGATTTGTTAAAGGTACAAATGAAAAGTAGTGGCAGGCTGTAAGTCCACAAAGTATATACAACCTGTCTTAAAGTAACAGCCAAAAGCTGACTAGGCTCGACCTAAAAATAAATGCCAAAACAGCAACTTCTTTAGAGGGTATCACTACCAATTGGATTACACAGCTAAGGATTTTAAATATGAAATTTGTGTTGTAAATAGCTTTGTGCAATGCTAAGAAAAAGCAGAGGTTACAGGGGCTTATAGTTAGGTTCACAATTTACATGCACTAAACCATAGAAATTCAGCTGTTAGTTATTTCAAGTAACTAAAACTCGTGCCCTAAGGTAACTAAAACCTGTGCACAGTTTTCTCATTAATAATTTCACCGGAAATGTTAGTGATATTATCAGTGTGTCATAGAAGATGTAATGAATGATGTAATATGTGCTGAAAGTTGCAGTGCATGGCTAGGGCACGAGTTATAGTTACTTAAAATAAGTCTAACTATAACAGCCGAAATTCTATGGTTTTATGCTTGTAAATTCTGAGCCTAACTTTAACATCCCTGTAACCTTTGATTTTAAATTTTTGTGTGAATTTCTAAGGCTTTTTAATTCTAATTCCTTACTATAATGTCCCTGTAATCTTTATTTCCTTCAGTGAATGTCTATCGTTTTTTAATGCTATTTCTTAAATATAACGTCCCTGTAACTTGGGTGTGTAAGAGGGTGTGTGAGAGCGTGTGTGACTGGCCGTGTGGGTCTGATTCTGTGAGTGCCTTTATAGGTCTGTGGGTGGTTGTGTGGGTGTGGGTGTGTAAGTGGATGTGTGCGAGTTGTGTGAGTGGCGGTGTGGGTCTGTGAATGGGTGTGAGAGTGGCTGCATGGGTGTGCAAGTGGTTATGACAGTGTAAGTAGGTGTGAGTCCTGCTTGGGTCTGTGAGTGGAAGTGGAAGTGGCTAGATGGGTGTGTGAACAGTCCTGTCAGTTGTTCTGTGGGGAAGTGTGTGAGTGAGTAGGTGTGTGGGTCTGTGCGTGAGTGTATCTTTTCTTGATTGAGGTCTGGATCTGCGGATCCACCAGAATCCACTCAAATCCGTGATAAATCAGGTGGATCCGTGGATCCAACATGCTCAAAAAAAAGTTTTTGGACAATTTCTTGCTTGTGAGGGGTCCCTCACAGACCCCGTTGCTAATCCCATGTCGTCAGGGCGCCTCTACCCTGACCCCCTCTGTCACTTTCACTTTTTCCCTGCTAGGAACTGAGTCCCAATGAACAAAATGGTGGCTGCAAATTACTTTCAGGTTCTGGCCATCCAATCACGGCATTGTTGCGATGCGGATCCGCCTAGATAAATTGCAGGTGAAACCCAGATCCCATAAACTTCTTCGGCTCTTTATGCAGGATTTTGCTTTGATTGATCCTAGGTGGTGCGATCATCTTATGGATAGAATGTAACCTGTCATTCTAAATGATTTCTCACATCTGCGCACTTTGATTTAATGGCTTTAAAAAAAAAAAAAAATTGCATTCTGTGGCAAGAGTCCAGTTCAATATATTGGCAAAACCTTTCTCGGATCACGCTGTAATCAATCTCAATTTTTTATGTCAATATTATGCCCCATTCAGATGGATTTTTGATAAATCTCTTTTAGCTAATAAGGCATGGATGTTGAAAATGCGTCTTGCCTTGCAAGACTTCCTGGAGAGTATATCGGTTCCACCACTGAATTTGCAGTATGGGGGACCTTAACAGCCTCTTTCAGGGGGGAGGTCATAGTCTTCACCTTGCAGCTGAGACAGTCAGAGAGAGTAGCTTATCAGAGTTTTTAACTAGCGCTTAATCAAGCAACTGCTTATTTAGCAGCTCCTACGCAGGAATCTAAACTTAAGTTGTCTCAAGCTCAGCACAATCTTAAGGAAACATTTTTGTTCAGAGATAGTAAATCATAATAAAATGTTACAGAAAAACTATGAGGAAAATGAGAATATAGGTAAATATCTGGCCTGGTCAGCCAAGTGTAAGGCGAGCAAGCATTGTATTAAACATATTCATGAATCGCTTTTTGCGGCACCTACTTCCATTCCACAAGAGATAGCTAAGGATTTCCTCCGGCATTATACTGATTTGTATTCTGATGTATTAAACCTGTCTTCAGAGGAGATTGCGCAATGGTTAACAGACATGAGCATTCCCTCTATTATGGCTGAGTGGGGGGTGACATTGATTAGTCCCCTTACTTTAGAGGAGGTTAAACAGGCGGTTGAGGTGATCCCGAATGCAAAAGCATGTGTAACAGATGGATCTCAGCCGAAATATACAAGTTGTTCACTCCTCAACTGAACCAATTCTTAGTAGTTTTATTCAATAGTATTTTGAGGGTAAACAAG